>NW_025727654.1:300000-379187 GCF_021461385.2 Schistocerca piceifrons
TGTATACCTTGCACTTTCTTATTGACGATGAAACACAGAATTTGCATCGGAATTAAATTCAAAAGGCACAATGCCGACTCAAGTACAAGAGGACTGACACTCTCACTTTCTATGACTTGAACCTCTCCTGTGAGTCCAGTTTTAGATTCCGATACTTCACTTCAGGGTTACTGTATACCTTGCACCTTCATATTGACGATGAAACACAGAAGTTGCATCGGAATTTAATACAAAATGCACAATGCCGACTTAAGTACAAGAGGGACTGACACTCTAACTTTCTATGATTTGAACCACTCCTGTGAGTCCAGTTTTAGATTCCGATGCTTCACTTCACGTTTACTGTATCCCTTGGACCTTCATTTTGACGATGAAACACATTATTGCATCCGAATTCAATACAAAAGGCACAATGCCGACTTAAGTAAAAGAGGACTGACACTCTAACATTCTATGATTTGAACCTCTCCTGTAAGTCCAGTTTTAGATTCCGATGCTTCACTTAAGGTCTACTGTATCCCTTGGACCTTCTTACTGACGATGAAACACAGAAATAGCATCCGAATTTAATACAAAAGGCACAATACCGACTTCAGTACAAGAGGACTAACACTCTCACTTTCTATGATTTGAACCTCTCCTGAGAGTCCGGATTTAGATTCCGATGCTTCACTTCAGGTTTACTGTATACCTTGCACTTTCTTATTGACGATGAAACACAGAATTTGCATCGGAATTAATTCAAAAGGCACAATGCCGACTCAAGTACAAGAGGACTGACACTCTAACTTTCTATGATTTTAATCTCTCCTGTGAGTCGAGTTTTAGATTCCGATGCTTCACTTCAAGTTTACTGTATCCCTTGGACCTTCTAGTTGACGATGAAACACAGAAATTGCATCCGAATTTAATACAAATAGCACAATGCCGACTTAAGTACAAGAGGACTGACACTATCACTTTCTATGATTTGAACCTCTCCTGTGAGTCCAGTTTTAAATTCCGATGCTTCACCTCATGTTTACTGTATCCCATGGACCTTCTTATTGACGATGAAACACAGAAATTGCATCGGAATTAAATTCAAAAAGCACAACGCCGACTTAAGTAAAAGAGAACTGACACTCTCACTTTCTATGATTTGAACCCTCGTCCTGAGAGTCCAGTTTTAGATTCCGATGCTTCACTTCAGGTTTACTGTATCCCTTGGACCTTCTTATTGACGATGAAACACAGAAATTGCATCCGAATTTAATACAAAAGTCACAATACCGACTTAAGTACAAGAGGAGTACCACTCTAACTATCTATGTTTTGAATCTCTCCTGTGAGTCCAGTTTAGATTCCGATGCTTCACTTCAGGTTTACTGTATCCTTGGACCTTCTTATTGACGATGAAACTCAGAAATTGCATCGGAAATAAATTCAAAAGGCACAATGCTGAGTTAAGTAAAAGAGCACTGACACTCACACTTTCTATGATTTGAACCTCTCCAGTGAGTCCAGTTTTAGATTCCGATGCTTCACTTCAGGTTTACTGTATACCTTGCACCTTCTTACTGACGATGAAACACAGAAATTACATCGGAATTTAGTACAAAAGTCACAATGCCGACTGAAGTACAAGAGGACTCACAATCTAACTTGCTATGATTTGAACCTCTCCTCTGAGTCCAGTTTTAGATTCCGATGCTTCACTTCAGGTTTACTGTATCCCTTGGACCTTCTTATTGACGATGAAACTCAGAAATTGCATCCGAATTTTTAAATAAAATCACAATGGCGACTTAAGTACAAGAGGACTGACACTCTCACTATCTATGATTTGAAACCTCTCCTGTGAGTCCGGATTTAGATTCCGATGCTTCACTTCAGGTTTACTGTATACCTTGCACCTTCTTATTGACGATGAAACACAGATTTGCATCGGAATTAAAATCAAAAGGCACAATGCCGACTCAAGTAAAAGAGGACTGACACTCTCACTTTCTAAGACTTGAACCTCTCCTGTGAGTCCAATTTAGATTCCGATACTTCACTTCAGGTTTACTGTATACCTTGCACCTTCTTATTGACGATGAAACACAGAAATTGCATCGGAATTTAATACAAAATGCACAATGCCGACTTAAGTACAAGTGGACTGACTCTCTAACTTTCTATGATTTGAACAACTCCTGTGAGTCCAGTTTTAGATTCCGATGCTTCACTTAAGGTCTACTGTATCCCTTGGACCTTCTTATTGACAATGAAACACAGAAATAGCATCTGAATTTAATACAAAAGGCACAATACCGACTTCAGTACAAGAGGACTAACACTCTAACTTTCTATGATTTGAACCTCTCCTGTGAGTCGAGTTTAGAGATTCCGATTCTTCACTTCAAGTTTACTGTATCCCTTAGACCTTCTTATTGGCGATGAAACACAGAAATTGCATCCGAATTTAATACAAATAGCACAATGCCGACTTAAGTACAAGAGGACTGACGCTCTCACTGTCTATGATTTGAACCTCTCCTGTGAGTCCAGTTTTAAATTCCGATGCTTCACCTCATGTTTACCGTATCCCATGGACCTTCTAATTGACGATGAAACGCAGAAATTGCATCGGAAATTAAATTCAAAAAGCAGCAACGCAGACTTAAGTAAAAGAGGACTGACACTCTCACTTTCTATGATTTGAACCTCTCCTGAGAGTCCAGTTTTAGATTCCGATGCTTCACTTCAGGTTTACTGTATCCCATGGACCTTCCTATTGACGATGAAACACAGAAATTGCATCCGAATTTAATAAAAAGGCACAATACCGACTTAAGTACAAGAGGAGTGTCACTCTAACTATCTATGTTTTGAATCTCTCCTCTGAGTCCAGTTTTAGATTTTAGATTCCGATGCTTCACTTCAGGTTTACTGTATCCCTTGGACCATGTTATTGACGATGAAACACAGAAATTGCATCGGAATCTAATACAAAAGGCACTATGCCGACTGAAGTACGAGAGGAGTACCACTCTGACTATCTATGTTTTGAATCTCTCCTGTGAGTCCAGTTTTAGATTCCGATGCTTCACTTCAGGTTACTGTATCCCTTGGACCTTCTTATTGACGATGAGACTCAGAAATTGCATCCGAATTTATAAATAAAATCACAATGACGACTTAAGTACAAGAGGACTGACACTCTCACTATCTATGATATGAACCTCTCCTGTGAGTCCGGATTTAGATTCCGATGCTTCACTTCAGGTTTACTGTATACCTTGCGCCATCTTATTGACGATGAAACACAGAATTTGCATCGAATTAATTCAAAATACACAATGCCGACTCAAGTACAAGAGGACTGATACTCTCACTTTCTATGACTGGAACCTCTCCTGTGAGTCCAGTTTTAGATTCCGATGTTTCACTTCAGGTTTACTGTATACTTTGCACCTACTTATTGACGGTGAAACACAGAAATTGCATCCGAATTAATAAAATAAAATCACAATGGCGACTGAAGTACAAGAGGACTGACACTCTCACTATCTATGATTTGAACCTCTCCTGGGAGTCCGGATTTAGATTCCGATGCTTCACTTCAGGTTTACTGTATACCTTGCGCCATCTTATTGACGATGAAACACAGAATTTGCATCGGAATTAATTCAAAATACACAATGCCGACTCAAGTACAAGAGGACTGACACTCTCACTTCTATGACTTGAACCTCTCCTGTGAGTCCAGTTTTAGATTCCGATGTTTCACTTCAGGTTTACTGTATACTTTGCACCTTCTTATTGACGATGAAACACAGAAATTGCATCGGAATTAAATTCAAAGGGCACAATGCCGACTCAAGTGCAAGAGGACTGACACTCTCACTTTCTATACTTGAACCTCTCCTGTGAGTCCAGTTTTAGATTCCGATGTTTCACTTCAGGTTTACTGTATACCTTGCACCTTCTTATTGACGATGAAACACAGAAACTGCATCGGAATTTAATACAAAATGCACAATGCCGACTTAAGTAAAAGAGGACTGACACCCTAACTTTCTAGGATTTGAACCTCTCCTAGGAGTCCAGTTTTAATTCCGATGCTTCACTTCAGGTTTACTGTATCCCTTAAACCTTCTTATTGAGGATGAAACACAGAAATTGCATCCGAATTCAATACAAAGGGCACAATGCCGACATAAGTAAAAGACGACCGACACTCTAACATTCTATGATTTGAACTTCTCCTGTGAGTCCAGTTTTAGAATCCTTTGCTTCATTTCAGGTTTACTGTATCCCTTGGACCTTCTTATTGACGATGAAACAGAGAAATTGCATCCGAATTTAATACAAATGGCACAGTGCCGACATAAGTACAAGAGGACTGACACTATCACTTTCTATGATTTGAACCTCTCCTGTGAGTCCAGTTTCACATTCCGATGTTCACTTCAGTTTTACTGTATACCTTGCACCTTCTTATTGACGATGAAACACAGAAATTGCATCCGAATTTAATACAAAAGGCACAATGCCGACTTAAGTACAAGAGGACTGACACTCTCACTTTCGATGATTTGATCAGCTCCTGTGAGTCCAGTTTTAGATTCCGATGCTTCACTTCAGGTTTACTGTATCCCTAGGATCTTCTTATTGACGATGAAACACAGAGTTATATCCGAATTTAATACAAAAGGCACAATGCCGACTTTAGTACAAGAGGACAGACACTATAATTTTCTATGATTTGAACCTCTCCTGTGAGTCCAATTTTAGTTTCCGATGCTTCACTTCAGGTTTACTGTATCCCTTGGACCTTCTTATTGACGATGAAACACAGAATTTGCATCCGAATTTAATACAAAAGACACAATGCCGACATATGTACAAGAGAACAGACACTCTCACTTTCTATGATTTGAACCTCCCTTGTTAGTCCAGTTTTAGATTCCGATGCTTCACTTCAGATTTACTGTATCCCTTGGACCCTCTTATTGACGATGAAACACAGAAATTGCATCCGAATTTAATACAAAGAGCACAATGCCGACTGAAGTAAAAAAGGACTGACTCTCTCACTTTCTATGATTTGAACCGCTCCTGTGAGTCCAGTTTTAGATTCCGATGCTTCACTTCAGGTTTACAGTATCCCTCGGACTTTCTTATTGACGATGAAACACAGAAATTGCCTCCGAATTTAATACAAGTGGCACAATGTAGACTTAAGTACAAGAGGACTGACACTCTCACTTTCTATGATTTGAACCTCTCTTGTGAGTCCACTATTAGATTTTGATGCTTAACTTCAGGTTTACTGTGTACCTTGGACCTTGTTATTGACGATGAAACACAGAAATTGTATCGGAACTTAATACAAAAGGCACAATGCCGACTTAAGTAAAAGAAGACTGACACTCAAACTTTCTATGAATTGAACCTCTGCTGTGAGTCCAGTTTTAGATTCCGATGCTTCACTTCAGGTTTACTGTATCCCTTGGACCCTCTTATTGACGATGAAACACAGAAATTGTATCAGAATTTGATACAAAAGGCACAATACCGACTTAAGTACAAGAGGACTAACACTCTAACTTCCTATGATTTGAATCTCTCCTGTGAATCGAGTTTTAGATTCCGATGCTCACTTCAAGTTTATTGTATCCCTTGGACCTTCATATTGACGATGAAACACAGAAATTGCATCCGAATTTAATACAAATAGCACAATGCCGACTTAAGTACAAGAGGACTGACACTCTCACTTTCTATGATTTGAACCTCTCCAGTGAGTCCAGTTTTAAATTCCGATGCTTCACCTCAGGTATACTGTATCCCATGGACTTTCTTACTGACGATGAAACACAGAAATAGCATCGGAATTAAATTCAAAAAGCACAACGCCGACTTAAGTAAAAGAGGACTGACACTTTCACTTTCTATGATTTGAACCTCTCCTGTGAGTCCAGTTTTAGATTCCGATGCTTCACTTCAGGTTTGCTGTATCCCTTGGACCTTCTTATTGTCGATGAAACACAGTAATTGCATCCGAATTTAATACAAAAGGCACAATACCGACTTAAGTTCAAGTGGAATGACACTCTTTCTATCTATGTTTTGAATCTCTCCTGTGAGTCCAGTTTTAGATTCCGATGCTTCTTTTCAGGTTTACTGCATCCCTTGGACCTTGTTATTGACGATGAAACACAGAAATTGCATCGGAATTTAATACAAAAGGTACTATGCCGACTTAAGTACAAGAGGACTTACACTCTCACTTTCTATGATTTAACCCTCCTCCTGGGAGTCCAGTTTTAGATTCTGATGCTTCACTTCAGGTTTACTGTATCCCTTGGACCATTTTATTGACGATGAAACACAGAAATTGCATCCGAATTAATATCAAAAGGCACAATGCCGACTTAAGTAAAAGAGGACTGACACTCACACTTTCTATGATTTGAACCTCTCCTGTGCGTCCAGTTTTAGATTCCGATGCTTCACTTCAGGTTTAGTGTATACCTTGCACCTTCGTATTCACGATGAAACACGGAAATTGCATCGGAATTTAATACAAAAGGCACAATGCCGACCTAATACAAGAGGACTGACATTCTAACTTTCTATGATTTGAACCTCTCCTGTGAGTCCAGTTTTAGATTCTGATGCTTCTTTTCAGGTTTACTGTATCCCTTGGACCTTCTTATTGACGATGAAACACAGAAATTGCATCCGAATTTATTACAAAACTCACAATGGCGACTTAAGTACAAGTGGACTGAAACTCTCACTTTCTATGATTTGAACCTTTCCTGTGAGTCCTGTTTTAGATTCCGATGCCTCACTTCAAGTTTACTGTATACCTTGCACCTTCTTATTGACGATGTAACACAGAAATTGCATCGGAATTAAATTCAAAATGCAAAATGCCGACTTAAGTACAAGAGGACTGACACTCTCACTTTCTATGACTTCAACCTCTCCTGTGAGTCCAGTTTTAGCTTCCGATATTTCACTCTAGGATTACTGTATACCTTGCACCTTTTTATTGACGACGAAACACAGAAAGTACATCGGAATTTAATTCAAAATGCACAGTGCCGACTTACGTACAAGAGGACTGACACTCTAACTTTCTGCGATATGAACCTCTCGTGTGAGTCCTGTTTTAAATTCCGATGCTTCACTTCAGGTTTACTGTATACCTTAGACCTGGTTATTGACGATGAAACACAGAAATTGCATCGGAATTTAATACAAAAGGCACAATGCCGACTTAAGTAAAAGAAGACTGACACTCAAACTTTCTAAGATTTGAACCTCTCCTGTGAGTCCAGTTTTAGATTCCGATGCTTCACTTCAGGTTTACTATATCCATTGGACCTTCTTATTGACGATGAAACACAGAAATTGTATCCGAATTTAATACAAAAGGCACAATGCCGACTTAAGTACAAGGGGACTGACAATCTTACTTTCTATGATTTGAACCTCTCCTGTGAGTCCAGTTTTAGATTCCGATGCTTCTTTTCAGGTTTACTGTATCCCTTGGACTTTCTTAATGACGATGAAACACAGAAATTGCATCGGAATTTAATACAAAAGGCACAATGCCGTCTTAAGTAAAAGAAGACTGACACTCAAACTTTCTATGACTTGAACCTCTCCTGTGAGTCCAGTTTTAGATTCCGATGCTTCACTTCAGGTTTACTGTATCCCTTGTACCTTCTTATTGACGATGAAACACAGAAATTGCATCCGAATTTAATACAAAAGGCACAATGCCGACTTAAGTAAAGGAGGACTGACACTCTCACTTTCTATGATTTGAACCTCTCCTGTGAGTCCAGTTTTAGATTCCTATGCTTCAATTCAGGTTTACTTCATACCTTGCACCTTCTTATTGACGATGAAACACAGAAATTGCATCGGAATTAAATTCAAAAGGCACAATGCCGACTTAAGTAAAAGAAGACTGACACTCATACTTTCTATGAATTGAACCTCTCCTGTGAGTCCAGTTTTAGATTCCGATGCTTCACTTCAGGTTTACTGTATCAATTGGACCTTCTTATTGACGATGAAACACAGAAATTGCATCCGAATTTAATGCAAAAAGCACAATGTCGACTTAAGTAAAAGAGGACTAACACTCTAACTTTCTATGATGTGAATCCCTCCTGTGAGTCGAGTTTTAGATTCCGATGCTTCACTTCAAGTTTACTGTATCCCTTGGACCTTGTTATTGACGATGAAACACAGAAATTGCATCGGAATTTAATACAAAAGGTACTAAGCCGACTTAAGTACAAGAGGACTTACACTCTCACTTTCTATGATTTGAACCTCTCCTGGGAGTCCAGTTTTAGATTCCGATGCTTCACTACAGGTTTACTGTATCCCTTGGACCTTTTTATTGACGATGAAACACAGAAATTGCATCCGAATTAATTTCAAAAGGCACAATGCCGACATAAGTAAAAGAGGACTGGCACTCACACTTTCTATGATTTGAACCTCTCCTGTGCGTCCAGTTTTAGATTCCGATGCTTCACTTCAGGTTTAGTGTATACCTTGCACCTTCGTATTCACGATGAAACACAGAAATAGCATCGGAATTTAATACAAAAGGCACAATACCGACTTAAATACAAGAGGACTGACAATCTAACTTTCTATGATTTGAACTTCTCTTGTGAGTCAAGTTTTGGATTCTGATGCTTCTTTTTAGGTTTACTGTATCCCTTGGACCTTTTTATTGACGATGAAACACAGAAATTGCATCCGAATTAATTTCAAAAGGCACAATGCCGACATAAGTAAAAGAGTGCTGACACTCACACTTTCTATGATTTGAACCTCTCCTGTGCGTCCAGTTTTAGATTCCGATGCTTCTTTTCAGGTTTACTGTATCCCTTGGACCTTCTTATTGACGATGAAAGACAGAAATTGTATCCGAATTTATTACAAAAATCACAATGGCGACTTAAGTACAAGTGGACTGACACTCTCACTTTCTATGATTTGAACCTCTCCTGTGACTCCAGTTTTAGATTCCGATGCTTCAATTCAGTTTTACTGTATACCTTGCACCTTCTTATTGACGATGAAACACAGAAATTGCATCCGAATTTGATACAAAAGGCACAATACCGACTTAAGTACAAGAGGACTAACACTCTAACTTCCTATGATTTGAATCTCTCCTGTGAATCGAGTTTTAGATTCCGATGCTTCACTTCAAGTTTATTGTATCCCTTGGACCTTCATATTGACGATGAAACACAGAAATTGCATCCGAATTTAATACAAATAGCACAATGCCGACTTAAGTAAAAGAGGACTGACACTCTCACTTTCTATGATTTGAACCTCTCCTGTGAGTCCAGTTTTAAATTCCGATGCTTCACCTCAGGTATACTGTATCCCATGGACTTTCTTATTGACGATGAAACACAGAAATAGCATCGGAATTAAATTCAAAAAGCATAACGCCGACTTAAGTAAAAGAGGCCTGACACTCTCACTTTCTTTGATTTGAACCTCTCCTGTGAGTCCAGTTTTAGATTCCGATGCTTCACTTCAGGTTTGCTGTATCCCTTGGACCTTCTTATTGACGATGAAACACAGTAATTGCATCCGAATTTAATACAAAAGGCACAATACCGACTTAAGTAAAAGAAGAATGACACTCTTACTATCTATGTTTTGAATCTCTCCTGTGAGTCCAGTTTTAGATTCCGATGCTTCACTTCAAGTTTACTGTATCCCTTGGACCTTGTTATTGACGATGAAACACAGAAATTGCATCGGAATTTAATACAAAAGGTACTATGCCGACTTAAGTACAAGAGGACTGACAATCTTACTTTCTATGATTTGAACCTCTCCTGTGAGTCCAGTTTTAGATTCCGATGCTTCTTTTCAGGTTTACTGTATCCCTTGGACCTTCTTATTGACGATGAAAGACAGAAATTGTATCCGAATTTATTACAAAAATCACAATGGCGACTTAAGTACAAGTGGACTGACACTCTCACTTTCTATGATTTGAACCTCTCCTGTGACTCCAGTTTTAGATTCCGATGCTTCAATTCAGTTTTACTGTATACCTTGCACCTTCTTATTGACGATGAAACACAGAAATTGCATGCGAATTTGATACAAAAGGCACAATACCGACTTAAGTACAAGAGGACTAACACTCTAACTTCCTATGATTTGAATCTCTC
Source organism: Schistocerca piceifrons (assembly GCF_021461385.2). Taxonomy (NCBI): domain Eukaryota; kingdom Metazoa; phylum Arthropoda; class Insecta; order Orthoptera; family Acrididae; genus Schistocerca; species Schistocerca piceifrons. Next base: position 310,215 of record NW_025727654.1, read on the forward strand.
CTGTGAATCGAGTTTTAGATTCCGATGCTTCACTTCAAGTTAATTGTATCCCTTGGACCTTCATATTGACGATGAAACACAGAAATTGCATCCGAATTTAATACAAATAGCACAATGCCGACTTAAGTACAAGAGGACTGACACTCTCACTTTCTATGATTTGAACCTCTCCTGTGAGTCCAGTTTTAAATTCCGATGCTTCACCTCAGGTATACTGTATCCCATGGACTTTCTTATTGACGATGAAACACAGAAATAGCATCGGAATTAATTTCAAAAAGCACAACGCCGACTTAAGTAAAAGAGGACTGACACTCTCACTTTCTATGATTTGAACCTCTCCTGTGAGTCCAGTTTTAGATTCCGATGCTTCACTTCAGGTTTGCTGTATCCCTTGGACCTTCTTATTGACGATGAAACACAGTAATTGCATCCGAATTTAATACAAAAGGCACAATACCGACTTAAGTACAAGAGGAATGACACTCTTACTATCTCTAAATCGGCTCAGGAGTGGCGTCGGACGAACTAAGGACAATCTGTTTAAATGGGGCTTCATGAAGGAATCTTCCACCTTGTGTGACTGCGGAGAAGAACAGACAACCAAACATTTAATTAACTGTCCTAGATGTCCTGTATCATGTTCCACACAAGAGCTTGTTGATGTTTCAGACAATGCTGCTGCCGTTGCACAATTTTGGGCTAATACCGTTTAGTTTGTTCTTTTATGATTTGACCTGATTTGTTATATTGTATATATTGTAAATATTGTTGTAATGTTTTTGACTCGAAATAAATAAACTCTTACTATCTATGTTTTGAATCTCTCCTGTGAGTCCAGTTTTAGATTCCGATGCTTCACTTCAGGTTTACTGTATCCCTTGGACCTTCTTATTGACGATGAAAGACAGAAATTGTATCCGAATTTATTACAAAAATCACAATGGCGACTTAAGTACAAGTGGACTGACACTCTCACTTTCTATGATTTGAACCTCTCCTGTGACTCCAGTTTTAGATTCCGATGCTTCAATTCAGTTTTACTGTATACCTTGCACCTTCTTATTGACGATGAAACACAGAAATTGCATCGGAATTAAATTCAAAAGGCACAATGCCGACTTAAGTACAAGAGGACTGACACTCTCACTTTCTATGACTTGAACGTCTCCTGTGAGTCCAGATTTAGATTGCGATACTTCACTTCAGGTTAACTGTATACCTTGCATCTTCTTATTGACGATGAAACACAGAAATTGCATCGGAATTTAATACAAAATGCACAATGCCGACTTAAGTACAAGAGGACTGACACTCTAACTTTCTATGATTTGAACCTGTCCTGTGAGTCCAGTTTTAGATTCCGCTGCTTCACTTTAGGTTTACTGTATACCTTGGACCTTGTTATTGACGATGAAACACAGAAATTGCATCGGCATTTAATACAAAAGGCACAATGCCGACTTAAGTAAAAGAAGACTGACACTCAAACTTTCTATGACTTGAACCTCTCCTGTGAGTCCAGTTTTAGATTCCGATGCTTCACTTCAGGTTTACTGTATCCCTTGTACCTTCTTATTGACGATGAAACACAGAAATAGCATCCGAATTTAATACAAAAGGCACAATGCCGACTTAAGTAAAAGAGGACTGACACTCTCACTTTCTATGATTTGAACCTCTCCTGTGAGTCCAGTTTTAAATTCCGATGCTTCACTTCAGGTTTACTGTATACCTTGCACCTTCTTATTCACGATGATACACAGAAATTGCATCCGAATTTATTACAAAAATCACAATGGCGACTTAAGTACAAGTGGACTGACACTCTCACTTTCTATGATTTGAACCTCTCCTGTGAGTCCAGTTTTAGATTCCTATGCTTCAATTCAGGTTTACTTCATACCTAGCACCTTCTTATTGACGATGAAACACAGAAATTGCATCGGAATTAAATTCAAAAGGCACAATGCCGACTTAAGTAAAAGAAGACTGACACTCATACTTTCTATGAATTGAACCTCTCCTGTGAGTCCAGTTTTAGATTCCGATGCTTCACTTCAGGTTTACTGTATCAATTGGACCTTCTTAGTGACGATGAAACACAGAAATTGCATCCGAATTTAATGCAAAAAGCACAATGTCGACTCAAGTAAAAGAGGACTAACACTCTAACTTTCTATGATGTGAATCCCTCCTGTGAGTCGAGTTTTAGATTCCGATGCTTCACTTCAAGTTTACTGTATCCCTTGGACCTTCTTACTGACGATGAAACACAGAAATTGCATCCGAATTTAATACAAATAGCACAATGCCGACTTAAGTACAAGAGGACTGACACTCTCGCTTTCTATGATTTGAACCTCTCCTGTGAGTCCAGTTTTAGATTCCGATGCTTCACTTTAGGTTTACTCTATCCCTTGGACCTTGTTATTGACGATGAAACACAGAAATTGCATCGGAATTTAATACAAAAGGTACTAAGCCGACTTAAGTACAAGAGGACTTACACTCTCACTTTCTATGATTTGAACCTCTCCTGGGAGTCCAGTTTTAGATTCCGATGCTTCACTTCAGGTTTACTGTATCCCTTGGACCTTTTTATTGACGATGAAACACAGATATTGCATCCGAATTAATTTCAAAAGGCACAATGCCGACATAAGTAAAAGAGGACTGACACTCACACTTTCTATGATTTGAACCTCTCCTGTGCGTCCAGTTTTAGATTCCGATGCTTCACTTCAGGTTTAGTGTATACCTTGCACCTTCGTATTCACGATGAAACACAGAAATTGCATCGGAATTTAATACAAAAGGCACAATACCGACTTAAATACGAGAGGACTGACAATCTAACTTTCTATGATTTGAACCTCTCTTGTGAGTCAAGTTTTAGATTCTGATGCTTCTTTTCAGGTTTACTGTATCCCTTGGACCTTCTTATTGACGATGAAACATAGAAATTGCATCTGAATTTATTACAAAACTCTCAATGGCGACTTAAGTACAAGTGGACTGACACTCTCACTTTCTATGATTTGAACCTTTCCTGTGAGTCCTGTTTTAGATTCCAATGCTTCACTTCAGGTTTACTGTATACCTTGCACCTTCTTATTGACAATAAAACAACAGAAATTGCATCGGAATTAAACTCAAAATGCAAAATGCCGACTTAAGTACAAGAGGACTGACACTCTCACTTTCTATGACTTGAACCTCTAATGTGAGTCCAGTTTTAGATTCCGATATTTCACTCTAGGATTACTGTATACCTTGCACCTTTTTATTGACGACGAAACACAGCAATTACATCGGAATTTAATTCAAAATGCACATTCCGACTTACGTACAAGAGGACTGACACTCTAACTTTCTGCGATTTGAACCTCTCCTGTGAGACCTGTTTTAAATTCCGATGCTTCACTTCAGGTTTACTGTATACCTTGGACCCGGTTATTGACGATGAAACACAGAAATTGCATCGGAATTTAATACAAAAGGCACAATGCCGACTTAAGTAAAAGAAGACTGACACTCAAACTTTCTATGATTTGAACCTCTCCTGTGAGTCCAGTTTTAGATTCCGATGCTTCACTTCAGGTTTACTATATCCCTTGGACCTTCTTATTGACGATGAGACACAGAAATTGCATCCGAATTTAATACAAAAGGCACAATGCCGACATAAGTACAAGAGGACTGACAATCTTACTTTCTATGATTTGAACCTCTCCTGTGAGTCCAGTTTTAGATTCCGATGCTTCTTTTCAGGTTTACTGTATCCCTTGGACCTTCTTATTGACGATGAAAGACAGAAATTGTATCCGAATTTATTACAAAAATCACAATGGCGACTTAAGTACAAGTGGACTGACACTCTCACTTTCTATGATTTGAACCTCTCCTGTGACTCCAGTTTTAGATTCCGATGCTTCAATTCAGTTTTACTGTATACCTTGCACCTTCTTATTGACGATGAAACACAGAAATTGCATCCGAATTTGATACAAAAGCCTCAATACCGACTTAAGTACAAGAGGACTAACACTCTAACTTCCTATGATTTGAATCTCTCCTGTGAATCGAGTTTTAGATTCCGATGCTTCACTTCAAGGTTATTGTATCCCTTGGACCTTCATATTGACGATGAAACACAGAAATTGCATCCAAATTTAATACAAATAGCACAATGCCGACTTAAGTACATGAGGACTGACACTCTCACTTTCTATGATTTGAACCTCTCCTGTGAGTCCAATTTTAAATTCCGATGCTTCACCTCAGGTATACTGTATCCCATGGACTTTCTTATTGACGATGGAACACAGAAATAGCATCGGAATTAAATTCAAGAAGCACAACGCCGACTTAAGTAAAAGAGGACTGACACTCTCACTTTCTATGATTTGAACCTCTCCTGTGAGTCCAGTTTTAGATTCCGATGCTTCACTTCAGGTTTGCTGTATCCCTTGGACCTTCTTATTGACGATGAAACACAGTAATTGCATCCGAATTTAATACAAAAGGCACAATACCGACTTAAGTACAAGAGGAATGACACTGTTACTATCTATGTTTTGAATCTCTCCTGTGAGTCCAGTTTTAGATTCCGATGCTTCACTTCAGGTTTACTGTATCCCTTGGACCTTGTTATTGACGATGAAACACAGAAATTGCATCGGATTTTAATACAAAAGGTACTATGCCGACTTAAGTACAAGAGGACTTACACTCTCACTTTCTATGATTTGAACCTCTCCTGGGAGTCCAGTTTTAGATTCCGATGCTTCACTTCAGGTTTACTGTATCCCTTGGACCATTTTATTGACGATGAAACACAGAAATTGCATCCGAATTAATTTCAAAAGGCACAATGCCGACTTAAGTAAAAGAGGACTGACCTTCACACTTTCTATGATTTGAAACTCTCCTGTGCGTCCAGTTTTAGATTCCGATGCTTCACTTCAGGTTTAGTGTATACTTTGCACCTTCGTATTCACGATGAAACACAGAAATTGCATCGGAATTTAATACAAAAGGCACAATGCCGACTTAAATACAAGAGGACTGACAATCTAACTTTCTATGATTTGAACCTCTCCTGTGAGTCCAGTTTTAGATTCTGATGCTTCTTTTCAGGTTTACTGTATCCCTTGGACCTTCTTATTGACGATGAAACACAGAAATTGCATCCGAATTTATTACAAAACTCACAATGGCGACTTAAGTACAAGTGGACTGACACTCTCACTTTCTATGATTTGAACCTATCCTGTGAGTCCTGTTTTAGATTCCTATGCCTCACTTCAAGTTTACTGTATACCTTGCACCTTCTTATTGACGATGTAACACAGAAATTGCATCGGAATTAAATTCAAAACGCAAAATGCCGACTTAAGTACAAGAGGACTGACACTCTCACTTTCTATGACTTCAACCTCTCCTGTGAGTCCAGTTTTAGCTTCCGATATTTCACTCTAGGAATACTGTATACCTTGCACCTTTTTGTTGACGACGAAACACAGAAATTACATCGGAATTTAATTCAAAATGCACAGTGCCGACTTACGTACAAGAGGACTGACACTCTAACTTTCTGCGATAAGAACCTCTCGTGTGAGTCCTTTTTTAAATTCCGATGCTTCACTTCAGGTTTACTGTATACCTTAGACCTGGTTATTGACGATGAGACACAGAAATTGCATCGGAATTTAATACAAAAGGCACAATGCCGACTTAAGTAAAAGAAGACTGACACTCAAACTTTCTATGATTTGAACCTCTCCTGTGAGTCCAGTTTTAGATTCCGATGCTTCTTTTCAGGTTTACTGTATCCCTTGGACCTTCTTATTGACGATGAAAGACAGAAATTGTATCCGAATTTATTACAAAAATCACAATGGCGACTTAAGTACAAGTGGACTGACACTCTCACTTTCTATGATTTGAACCTTTCCTGTGACTCCAGTTTTAGATTCCGATGCTTCAATTCAGTTTTACTGTATACCTTGCACCTTCTTATTGACGATGAAACACAGAAATTGCATCGGAATTAAATTCAAAAGGCACAATGCCGACTTAAGTACAAGAGGACTGACACTCTCACTTTCTATGACTTGAACGTCTCCTGTGAGTCCAGATTTAGATTGCGATACTTCACTTCAGGTTAACTGTATACCTTGCACCTTCTTATTGACCATGAAACACAGAAATTGCATCGGAATTTAATACAAAATGCACAATGCCGACTTAAGTACAAGAGGACTGACACTCTAACTTACTATGATTTGAACCTCTCCTGTGAGTCCAGTTTTAGATTCCGCTGCTTCACTTCAGGTTTACAGTATACCTTGGACCTTGTTATTGACGATGAAACACAGAAATTGCATCGGAATTTAATACAAAAGGCACAATGCCGACTAAAGTAAAAGAAGACTGACACTCAAACTTTCTATGACTTGAACCTCTCCTGTGAGTCCAGTTTTAGATTCCGATGCTTCACTTCAGGTTTACTGTATCCCTTGTACCTTCTTATTGACGATGAAACACAGAAATTGCATCCGAATTTAATACAAAAGGCACAATGCCGACTTAAGTAAAAGAGGACTGACACTCTCACTTTCTATGATTTGAACCTCTCCTGTGAGTCCAGTTTTAAATTCCGATGCTTCACTTCAGGTTTACTGTATACCTTGCACCTTCTTATTCACGATGAAACACAGAAATTGCATCCGAATATATTACAAAAATCACAATGGCGACTTAAGTACAAGTGGACTGACACTCTCACTTTCTATGATTTGAACCTCTCCTGTGAGTCCAGTTTTAGATTCCTATGCTTCAATTCAGGTTTACTTCATACCTTGCACCTTCTTATTGACGATGAAACACAGAAATTGCATCGGAATTAAATTCAAAAGGCACAATGCCGACTTAAGTAAAAGAAGACTGACACTCAAATTTTCTATGAATTGAACCTCTCCTGTGAGTCCAGTTTTAGATTCCGATGCTTCACTTCAGGTTTACTGTATCCCTTGGACCTTCTTTTTTACGATGAAACACATTATTGCATCCGAATTTAATACAAAAGGCGCAATGCCGACTTAAGTAAAAGAGGACTGACACTCTAACATTCTCAGATTTGAACCTCTCCTGTGTGTCCAGTTTTAGATTCCGATGCTTCACTTAATACAAAAGGCACAGTGCTGACTTAAGTACAAGACGACTGACACTCTCACTTTCTATGATTTGAACCCATACTGTGAGTCCAGTTTTAGATTCGGATGTTTCACTTCAGGTTTACTGTATACCTTCGAACTTTTTATTGACGATGAAACACAGAAATTGCATCGGAATTAAATTAAAAAGGCACAATGCCGACTTAAGTAAAAGAGGACTGACACTCACACTTTCTATGATTTGAACCTCTCCTGAGCGTCCAGTTTTAGATTCCGATGCTTCACTTCAGGTTTAGTGTACACCTTGCACTTTCGTATTCACGATGAAACACAGAAATTGCATCGGAATTTAATACAAAAGGCACAATGCAGACTAAAATACAAGAGGACTGACAATCTAACTTTCTATGATTTGAACCTCTCCTGTGAGTCCAGTTTTAGATTCTGATGCTTCTTTTCAGGTTTACTGTATCCCTTGGACCTTCTTATTGACGATGAAACACAGTAATTGCATCCGAATTTATTACAAAACTCACAATGGCGACTTAAGTACGAGTGGACTGACACTCTCACTTTCTATGATTTGAACCTTTCCTGTGAGTCCTGTTTTAGATTCCGATGCTTCACTTCAGGTTTACTGTATACCTTGCACCTCCTTATTGACGATGAAACACAGAAATTGCATCGGAATTAAATTCAAAATGCAAAATGCCGACTTAAGTACAAGAGGACTGACACTCTCACTTTCTATTACTTGAACCTCTCCTGTGAGTGCAGTCTTAGATTCCGATATTTCACTTTAGGATTACTGTATACCTTGCACCTTTTTATTGACGACGAAACACAGAAATTACATCGGAATTTAATTCAAAATTCACAATGCCGACTTACGTGCAAGAGGACTGACACTCTAACTTTCTGCGATTTGAACCTCTCCTGTGAGTCCTGTTTTAAATTCCGATGCTTCACTTCAGGTTTACTGTATACCTTGGACCTGGGTATTGACGATGAAACACAGAAATTGCATCGGAATTTAATACAAAAGGCACAAGGCCGACTTAAGTAAAATAAGACTGACACTCAAACTTTCTATGATTTGAACCTCTCCTGTGAGTCCAGTTTTAGATTCCGATGCTTCACTTCAGGTTTACTATATCCCGTGGACCTTCTTATTGACGATGAAACACAGAAATTGCATCCGAATTTAATACAAAAGGCACAATGCCGTCTTAAGTACAAGAGCACTGACAATCTTACTTTCTATGATTTGAACCTCTCCTGTGAGTCCAGTTTTAGATTCCGATGCTTCTTTTCAGGTTTACTGTATCCCTTGGACCTTCTTATTGACGATGAAAGACAGAAATTGTATCCGAATTTATTACAAAAATCACAATGGCGACTTAAGTACAAGTGGACTGACACTCTCACTTTCTATGATTTGAACCTCTCCTGTGCTCCAGTTTTAGATTCCGATGCTTCAATTGAGTTTTACTGTATACCTTGCACCTTCTCATTGACGATGAAACACAGAAATTGCATCGGAATTAAATTCAAAAGGCACAATGCCGACTTAAGTACAAGAGGACTGACACTCTCACTTTCTATGACTAGAACGTCTCCTGTGAGTCCAGATTTAGATTGCGATACTTCACTTCAGGTTAACTGTATACCTTGCACCTTCTTATTGACGATGAAACACAGAAATTGCATCGGAATTTAATACAAAATGCACAATGCAGACTTAAGTACAAGAGGACTGACACTCTAACTTTCTATGATTTGAACCTCTCCTGTGAGTCCAGTTTTAGATTCCGCTGCTTCACTTCAGGTTTACTGTATACCTTGGACCTTGTTATTGACGATGAAACACAGAAATTGCATGCGAATTTAATACAAAAGGCACAATGCCGACTTAAGTAAAAGAGGACTGACACTCTCACTTTCTATGATTTGAACCTCTCCTGTGAGTCCAGTTTTAAATTCCGATGCTTCACTTCAGGTTTACTGTATACCTTGCACCTTCTTAATCACGATGAAACACAGAAATTGCACCCGAATTTATTACAAAAATCACAATGGCGACTTAAGTACAAGTGGACTGACACTCTCACTTTCTATGATTTGAACCTCTCCTGTGAGTCCAGTTTTAGATTCCTATGCTTCAATTCAGGTTTACTTCATACCTTGCACCTTCTTATTGACGATGAAACACAGAAATTGCATCGGAATTAAATTCAAAAGGCACAATGCCGACTTAAGTAAAAGAAGACTGACACTCATACTTTCTATGAATAGAACCTCTCCTGTGAGTCCAGTTTTAGATTCCGATGCTTCACTTCAGGTTTACTGTATCAATTAGACCTTCTTATTGACGATGAAACACAGAAATTGCATCCGAATTTAATACAAAAAGCACAATGTCGACTTAAGTAAAAGAGGACTAACACTCTAACTTTCTATGATGTGAATCTCTCCTGTGAGTCGAGTTTTAGATTCCGATGCTTCACTTCAAGTTTACTGTATCCCTTGGACCTTCTTACTGACGATGAAACACAGAAATTGCATCCGAATTTAATACAAATAGCACAATGCCGACTTAAGTACAAGAGGACTTACACTCCCACTTTCTATGATTTGAACCTCTCCTGTGAGTCCAGTTTTAAATTCCGATGCTTCAACTCATGTTTACTGTATCCCATGGACCTTCTTATTGACAATGAAACACAGAAATTGCATCGGAATTAAATACAAAAAGCACAACGCTGACTTAAGTAAAAGAGGACTTACACTCTCACTTTCTATGATTTGAACCTCTCCTGTGAATCCAGTTTTCGATTCCGATGCTTCACTTCAGGTTTACTGTATCCCTTGGACCTTCTTATTGACGATGAAACACAGAAATAGCATCGGAAATAAATTCAAAAGGCACAATGCTGAGTTAAGTAAAAGAGCACTGACACTCACACTTTCTATGACTTGAACCTCTCCTGTGAGTCCAGTTTTTGATTCCGATATTTCACTTTGGGATTACTGTATACCTTGCACCTTTTTATTGACGACGAAACACAGAAATTACATCGGAATTTAATTCAAAATGCCCAATGCCGACTTACGTACAAGAGGACTGACACTCTAACTTTCTGCGATTTGAACCTCTCCTGTGAGTCCTGTTTTAAATTCCGATGCTTCACTTCAGGTTTACTGTATACCTTGGACCTGGGTATTGACGATGAAACACAGAAATTGCATCGGAATTTAATACAAAAGGCACAATGCCGACTTAAGTAAAAGAAGACTGACACTCAAACTTTCTATGATTTGAACCTCTCCTGTGAGTCCAGTTTTAGATTCCGATGCTTCACTTCACGTTTACTATATCCCTTGGAACTTCTTATTGACGATGAAACACAGAAATTGCATCCGAATTTAATACAAAAGGCACAATGCCGGCTTAAGTACAAGAGGACTGACAATCTTACTTTCTATGATTTGAACCTCTCCTGTGAGTCCAGTTTTAGATTCCGATGCTTCTTTTCAGGTTTACTGTACCCCTTGGACCTTCTTATTGACGATGAAACACAGAAATTGCATCCGAATTTATTACAAAACTCACAATGGCGACTTAAGTACAAGTGGACTGACACTCTCACTTTCTATGATTTGAACCTTTCCTGTGAGTCCTGTTTTAGATTCCGATGCTTCACTTCAGGTTTACTGTATACCTTGCACCTCCTTATTGACGATGAATCACAGAAATTGCATCGGAATTAAATTCAAAACGCAAAATGCCGACTTAAGTACAAGAGGACTGACACTCTCACTTTCTATGACTTGAACCTCTCCTGTGAGTCCAGTCTTAGATTCCGATATTTCACTTTAGGATTACTGTATACCTTGCACCTTTTTATTGACGATGAAACACAGAAATTACATCGGAATTTAATTCAAAATTAACAATGCCGACTTCCGTGCAAGAGGACTGACACTCTAACTTTCTGCGATTTGAACCTCTCCTGTGAGTCCTGTTTTAAATTCCGATGCTTCACTTCAGGATTACTCTATACCTTGGACCTGGGTATTGACGATGAAACACAGAAATTGCATCGGAATTTAATACAAAACGCACAATGCCGACTTAAGTAAAAGAAGACTGACACTCAAACTTTCTATGATTTGAACCTCTCCTGTGAGTCCAGTTTTAGATTCCGATGCTTCACTTCAGGTTTACTATATCCCTTGGACCTTCTTATTGACGATGAAACACAGAAATTGCATCCGAATTTAATACAAAAGGCACAATGCCGACTTAAGTACAAGAGGACTGACAATCTTACTTTCTATTATTTGAACCTCTCCTGTGAGTCCAGTTTTAGATTCCGATGCTTCTTTTCAGGTTTACTGTATCCCTTGGACCTTCTTATTGACGATGAAAGACAGAAATTGTATCCGAATTTATTACAAAAATCACAATGGCGACTTAAGTACAAGTGGACAGACACTCTCACTTTCTATGATTTGAACCTCTCCTGTGCTCCAGTTTTAGATTCCGATGCTTCAATTCAGTTTTACTGTATACCTTGCACCTTCTCATTGACGATGAAACACAGAAATTGCATCGGAATTAAATTCAAAAGGCACAATGCCGACTTAAGTACAAGAGGACTGACACTCTCACTTTCTATGACTTGAACGTCCCCTGTGAGTCCAGATTTAGATTGAGATACTTCACTTCAGGTTAACTGTATACCTTGCACCTTTTTATTGACGATGAAACACAGAAATTGCATCGGAATTTAATACAAAATGCACAATGCCGACTTAAGTACAAGAGGACTGACACTCTAACTTTCTATGATTTGAACCTCTCCTGTGAGTCCAGTTTTAGATTCCGCTGCTTCACTTCAGGTATACAGTATACCTTGGACCTTGTTATTGACGATGAAACACAGAAATTGCATCGGAATTTAATACAAAAGTCACAATGCCGACTTAAGTGAAAGAAGACTGACACTCAAACTTTCTATGACTTGAACCTCTCCTGTGAGTCCAGTTTTAGATTCCGATGCTTCACTTCAGGTTTACTGTATCCCTTGTACCTTCTTATTGACGATGAAACACAGAAATTGCATCCGAATTTAATACAAAAGGCACAATGCCGACTAAAGTAAAAGAGGACTGACACTCTCTATGATTTGAACCTCTCCTGTGAGTCCAGTTTTAAATTCCGATGCTTCACTTCAGGTTTACTGTATACCTTGCACCTTCTTAATCACGATGAAACACAGAAATTGCACCCGAATTAATTACAAAAATCACATGGCGACTTAAGTACAAGTGGACTGACACTCTCACTTTCTATGATTTGAACCTCTCCTGTGAGTCCAGTTTTAGATTCCTATGCTTCAGTTCAGGTTTACTTCATACCTTGCACCTTCTTATTGACGATGAAACACAGAAATTGCATCGGAATTAAATTCAAAAGGCACAATGCCGACTTAAGTAAAAGAAGACTGACACTCATACTTTCTATGAATGGAACCTCTCCTGTGAGTCCAGTTTAAGATTCCGATGCTTCACTTCCGGTTTACTGTATCAATTGGACCTTCTTATTGACGATGAAACACAGAAATTGCATCCGAATTTAATACAAAAAGCACAATGTCGACTTAAGTAAAAGAGGACTAACACTCTAACTTTCTATGATGTGAATCTCTCCTGTGAGTCGAGTTTTAGATTCCGATGCTTCACTTCAAGTTTACTGTATCCCTTGGACCTTCTTACTGACGATGAAACACAGAAATTGCATCCGAATTTAATACAAATAGCACAATGCCGACTTAAGTACAAGAGGACTTACACTCCCACTTTCTATGATTTGAACCTCTCCTGTGAGTCCAGTTTTAAATTCCGATGCTTCACGTCATGTTTACTGTATCCCATGGACCTTCTTATTGACAATGAAACACAGAAATTGCATCGGAATTAAATTCAAAAAGCACAACGCTGACTTAAGTAAAAGAGGACTTACACTCTCACTTTCTATGATTTGAACCTCTCCTGTGAATCCAGTTTTCGATTCCGATGCTTCACTTCAGGTTTACTGTATCCCTTGGACCTTGTTATTGACGATGAAACACAGAAATTGCATCGGAATTTAATACAAAAGGCACTATGCCGACTGAAGTACAAGAGGACTGACACTCTCACTTTCTATGATTTGAACCTCTCCTGTGAGACCAGTTTTCGATTCCGATGCTTCACTTCAGGTTTACTGTATCCCTTGGACCTTCTTATTGACGATGAAACACAGAAATAGCATCGGAAATAAATTCAAAAGGCACAATGCTGAGTTAAGTAAAAGAGCACTGACACTCACACTTTCTATGACTTGAACCTCTCCTGTGAGTCCAGTTTTTGATTCCGATATTTCACTTTAGGATTACTGTATACCTTGCACCTTTTTATTGACGACGAAACACAGAAATTACATCGGAATTTAATTCAAAATGCACAATGCCGACTTACGTACAAGAGGACTGACACTCTAACTTTCTGCGATTTGAACCTCTCCTGTGAGTCCTGTTTTAAATTCCGATGCTTCACTTCAGGTTTACTGTATACCTTGGACCTGGTTATTGACGATGAAACACAGAAATTGCATCGGAATTTAATACAAAAGGCACAATGCCGACTTAAGTAAAAGAAGACTGACACTCAAACTTTCTATGATTTGAACCTCTCCTGTGAGTCCAGTTTTAGATTCCGATGCTTCACTTCAGGTTTACTATATCCCTTGGAACTTCTTATTGACGATGAAACACAGAAATTGCATCCGAATTTAATACAAAAGGCACAATGCCGGCTTAAGTACAAGAGGACTGACAATCTTACTTTCTATGATTTGAACCTCTCCTGTGAGTCCAGTTTTAGATTCCGATGCTTCTTTTCAGGTTTACTATACCCCTTGGACCTTCTTATTGACGATGAAACACAGAAATTGCATCCGAATTTATTACAAAACTCACAATGGCGACTTAAGTACAAGTGGACTGACACTCTCACTTTCTATGATTTGAACCTTTCCTGTGAGTTCTGTTTTAGATTCCGATGCTTCACTTCATGTTTACTGTATACCTTGCACCTCCTTATTGACGATGAAACACAGAAATTGCATCGGAATTAAATTCAAAATGCAAAATGCCGACTTAAGTACAAGAGGACTGACACTCTCACTTTCTATGACTTGAACCTCTCCTGTGAGTCCAGTCTTAGATTCCGATATTTCACTTTAGGATTACTGTATACCTTGCACCTTTTTATTGACGACGAAACACAGAAATAACATCGGAATTTAATTCAAAATTCACAATGCCGACTTACGTGCAAGAGGACTGACACTCTAACTTTCTGCGATTTGAACCTCTCCTGTGAGTCCTGTTTTAAATTCCGATGCTTCACTTCAGGTTTACTGTATACCTTGGACCTGGGTATTGACGATGAAACACAGAAATTGCATCCGAATTTAATATAAAAAGCACAATGCCGACTTAAGTAAAAGAAGACTGACACTCAAACTTTCTATGATTTGAACCTTTCCTGTGAGTCCAGTTTTAGATTCCGATGCTTCACTTCAGGTTTACTATATCTCTTGGACCTTCTTATTGACGATGAAACACAGAAATTGCATCCGAATTTAATATAAAAGGCACAATGCCGACTTAAGTACAAGAGGACTGACAATCTTACTTTCTATTATTTGAACCTCTCCTGTGAGTCCAGTTTTAGATTCCGATGCTTCTTTTCAGGTTTACTGTATCCCTTGGACCTTCTTATTGACGATGAAAGACAGAAATTGTATCCGAATTTATTACAAAAATCACAATGGCGACTTAAGTACAAGTGGACTGACACTCTCACTTTCTATGATTTGAACCTCTCCTGTGCTCCAGTTTTAGATTTCGATGCTTCAATTCAGTTTTACTGTATACCTTGCAGCTTCTCATTGACGATGAAACACAGAAATTGCATCGGAATTAAATTCAAAAGGCACAATCCTGACTTAAGTACAAGAGGACTGACACTCTCACTTTCTATGACTTGAACGTCTCCTGTGAGTCCAGATTTAGATTGCGATACTTCACTTCAGGTTAACTGTATACCTTGCACCTTCTTATTGACGATGAAACACAGAAATTGCATCGGAATTTAATACAAAATGCACAATGCCGACTTAAGTACAAGAGGACTGACACTCTAACTTTCTATGATTTGAACCTCTCCTGTGAGTCCAGTTTTAGATTCCGCCGCTTCACTTCAGGTTTACTGTATACCTTGGACCTTGTTATTGACGATGAAACACGGAAATTGCATCGGAATTTAATACAAATAGCACAATGCCGACTTAAGTACAAGAGGACTTACACTCTCACTTTCTATGATTTGAACCTCTCCTGTGAGTCCAGTTTAAGATTCCGATGCTTCACTTCAGGTTTACTATATCCCTTGGACCTTCTTATTGACGATGAAACACAGAAATTGCATCCGAATTTAATACAAAAAGCACAATGTCGACTTAAGTAAAAGAGGACTAACACTCTAACTTTCTATGATGTGAATCTCTCCTGTGAGTCGAGTTTTAGATTCCGATGCTTCACTTCATGTTTACTGTATCCCTTGGACCTTCTTACTGACGAAGAAACACAGAAATTGCATCCGAATTCAATACAAATAGCACAATGCCGACTTAAGTACAAGAGGACTTACACTCTCAATTTCTATGATTTGAACCTCTCCTGTGAGTCCAGTTTTAAATTCCGATGCTTCACCTCATGTTTACTGTATCCCATGGACCTTCTTATTGACAATGAAACACAGAAATTGCATCGGAATTAAATTCAAAAAGCACAACGCTGACTTAAGTAAAAGAGGACTTACACTCTCACTTTCTATGATTTGAACCTCTCCTGTGAGTCCAGTTTTCGATTCCGATGCTTCACTTCAGGTTTACTGTATCCCTTGGACCTTGTTATTGACGATGAAACACAGAAATTGCTTCGGAATTTAATACAAAAGGCACAATGCCGACTTAAGTAAAAGAAGACTGACACTCAAACTTTCTATGATTTGAACCTCTCCTGTGAGTCCAGTTTTAGATTCCGATGCTTCACTTCAGGTTTACTATATCTCTTGGACCTTCGTATTGACGATGAAACACAGAAATTGCATCCGAATTTAATACAAAAGGCACAATGCCGACTTAAGTACAAGAGGACTGACAATCTTACTGTCTATTATTTGAACCTCTCCTGTGAGTCCAGTTTTAGATTCCGATGCTTCTTTTCAGGTTTACTGTATCCCTTGGACCTTCTTATTGACGATGAAAGACAGAAATTGTATCCGAATTTATTACAAAAATCACAATGGCGACTTAAGTACAAGTGGACTGACACTCTCACTTTCTATGATTTGAACCTCTCCTGTGCTCCAGTTTTAGATTCCGATGCTTCAATTCAGTTTTACTGTATACCTTGCACCTTCTCATTGACGATGAAACACAGAAATTGCATCGGAATTAAATTCAAAAGGCACAATGCCGACTTAAGTACAAGAGGACTGACACTCTCACTTTCTATGACTTGAACATCCCCTGTGAGTCCAGATTTAGATTGAGATACTTCACTTCAGGTTAACTGTATACCTTGCACCTTCTTATTGACGATGAAACACAGAAATTGCATCGGAATTTAATACAAAATGCACAATGCCGACTTAAGTACAAGAGGACTGACACTCTAACTTTCTATGATTTGAACCTCTCCTGTGAGTCCAGTTTTAGATTCCGCTGCTTCACTTCAGGTATACAGTATACCTTGGACCTTGTTATTGACGATGAAACACAGAAATTGTATCGGAATTTAATACAAAAGTCACAATGCCGACTTAAGTGAAAGAAGACTGACACTCAAACTTTCTATGACTTGAACCTCTCCTGTGAGTCCAGTTTTAGATTCCGATGCTTCACTTCAGGTTTACTGTATCCCTTGTACCTTTTTATTGACGATGAAACACAGAAATTGCATCCGAATTTAATACAAAAGGCACAATGCCGACTAAAGTAAAAGAGGACTGACACTCTCTCTTTCTATGATTTGAACCTCTCCTGTGAGTCCCGTTTTAAATTCCGATGCTTCACTTCAGGTTTACTGTATACCTTGCACCTTCTTAATCACGATGAAACACAGAAATTGCACCCGAATTTATTACAAAAATCACATGGCGACTTAAGTACAAGTGGACTGACACTCTCACTTTCTATGATTTGAACCTCTCCTGTGAGTCCAGTTTTAGATTCCTATGCTTCAATTCAGGTTTACTTCATACCTTGCACCTTCTTATTGACGATGAAACACAGAAATTGCATCGGAATTAAATTCAAAAGGCACAATGCCGACTTAAGTAAAAGAAGACTGACACTCATACTTTCTATGAATTGAACCTCTCCTGTGAGTCCAGTTTAAGATTCCGATGCTTCACTTCAGGTTTACTGTATCAATTGGACCTTCTTATTGACGATGAATCACAGAAAATGCATCCGAATTTAATACAAAAAGCACAATGTCGACTTAAGTAAAAGAGGACTAACACTCTAACTTTCTATGATGTGAATCTCTCCTGTGAGTCGAGTTTTAGATTCCGATGCTTCACTTCAAGTTTACTGTATCCCTTGGACCTTCTTACTGACGATGAAACACAGAAATTGCATCCGAATTTAATACAAATAGCACAATGCCGACTTAAGTACAAGAGGACTTACACTCCCACTTTCTATGATTTGAACCTCTCCTGTGAGTCCAGTTTTAAATTCCGATGCTTCACCTCATGTTTACTGTATCCCATGGACCTTCTTATTGACAATGAAACACAGAAATTGCATCGGAATTGAATTCAAAAAGCACAACGCTGACTTAAGTAAAAGAGGACTTACACTCTCACTTTCTATGATTTGAACCTCTCCTGTGAATCCAGTTTTCGATTCCGATGCTTCACTTCAGGTTTACTGTATCCCTTGGACCTTGTTATTGACGATGAAACACAGAAATTGCATCGGAATTTAATACAAAAGGCACTATGCCGACTGAAGTACAAGAGGACTGACACTCTCACTTTCTATGATTTGAAACTCTCCTGTGAGACCAGTTTTCGATTCCGATGCTTCACTTCAGGTTTACTGTATCCCTTGGACCTTCTTATTGACGATGAAACACAGAAATAGCATCGGAAATAAATTCAAAAGGCACAATGCTGAGTTAAGTAAAAGAGCACTGACACTCACACTTTCTATGACTTGAACCTCTCCTGTGAGTCCAGTTTTTGATTCCGATATTTCACTTTAGGATTACTGCATACCTTGCACCTTTTTATTGACGACGAAACACAGAAATTACATCGGAATTTAATTCAAAATGCACAATGCCGACTTACGTACAAGAGGACTGACACTCTAACTTTCTGCGATTTGAACCTCTCCTGTGAGTCCTGTTTTAAATTCCGATGCTTCACTTCAGGTTTACTGTATACCTTGGACCTGGTTATTGACGATGAAACACAGAAATTGCATCGGAATTTAATACAAAAGGCACAATGCCGACTTAAGTAAAAGAAGACTGACACTCAAACTTTCTATGATTTGAACCTCTCCTGTGAGTCCAGTTTTAGATTCCGATGCTTCACTTCAGGTTTACTATATCCCTTGGAACTTCTTATTGACGATGAAACACAGAAATTGCATCCGAATTTAATACAAAAGGCACAATGCCGGCTTAAGTACAAGAGGACTGACAATCTTACTTTCTATGATTTGAACCTCTCCTGTGAGTCCAGTTTTAGATTCCGATGCTTCTTTTCAGGTTTACTATACCCCTTGGACCTTCTTATTGACGATGAAACACAGAAATTGCATCCGAATTTATTACAAAACTCACAATGGCGACTTAAGTACAAGTGGACTGACACTCTCACTTTCTATGATTTGAACCTTTCCTGTGAGTCCTGTTTTAGATTCCGATGCTTCACTTCAGGTTTACTGTATACCTTGCACCTCCTTATTGACGATGAAACACAGAAATTGCATCGGAATTAAATTCAAAATGCCAAATGCCGACTTAAGTACAAGAGGACTGACACTCTCACTTTCTATGACTTGAATCTCTCCTGTGAGTCCAGTCTTAGATTCCGATATTTCACTTTAGGATTACTGTATACCTTGCACCTTTTTATTGACGAGGAAACACAGAAATTACATCGGAATTTAATTCAAAATTCACAATGCCGACTTACGTGCAAGAGGACTGACACTCTCACTTTCTATGATTTGAACCTCTCCTGTGAGTCCAGTTTTAAATTCCGATGCTTCACCTCATGTTTACTGTATCCCATGGACCTTCTTATTGACAATGAAACACAGAAATTGCATCGGAATTAAATTCAAAAAGCACAACGCCGACTTAAGTAAAAGAGGACTTACACTCTCACTTTCTATGATTTGAACCTCTCCTGTGAGTCCAGTTTTCGATTCCGATGCTTCACTTCAGGTTCACTGTATCCCTTGGACCTTGTTATTGACGATGAAACACAGAAATTGCATCGGAATTTAATACAAAAGGCACTATGCCGACTGAAGTACAAGAGGACTGACACTCTCACTTTCTATGATTTGAACCTCTCCTGTGAGGCCAGTTTTCGATTCCGATGCTTCACTTCAGGTTTACTGTATCCCTTGGCCCTTCTTATTGACGATGAAACACAGAAATAGCATCGGAAATAAATTCAATAGGCACAATGCTGAGTTAAGTAAAAGAGCACTGACACTCACACTTTCTATGACTTGAACCTCTCCTGTGAGTCCAGTTTTAGATCCGATGCTTCACTTCAGGTTTACTGTATACGTTCGACCTTCTTATTGACGATGAAACACAGAAATTGCATCGGAATTAAATTAAAAAGGCACAATGCCATCTTAAGTACAAGAGGACTGACACTCTAACTTTCTATGATTTGAACCTCTCCTGTAAGTCCAGCTTTAGATTCCGAGGCTTCACTTCAGGTTTACTGTGTACCTTGGACCTTCTTATTGACGATGAAGCACAGAAATGGCATTCGAATTAAATTCAGAAGACACAATGCTGACTTAAGAAAGGAAGGACAGACACTCTAACATCCTATGATTTGAACCTCTCCTGTGAGTCCAGTTTTAGACTCCGAGGCTTCACTTCAGGTTTACTGCATACCTTGGACCCACTTATTGACGATGAAACACAGAAATTGCATCCGAATTTAATACAAAGACACAACGCCGACTTAAGTACAAGAGGACTCACTCTCAAACATTCTATGATTTAAACCTCTCCAGTGAGTCCAGTTTTAGTTTACGATGCTTCACTTCAGGTTTGCTATATCCCTTGGACCTTCTGATTGACGATGACGCACCGAAATTAAATCCGAATTTAATACAAAAGGCACAATGGCGACATAAGTACAAGAGGACTCACACTCGAAGTTTCTATGATTTGAACCTCTCCAGTGAGTCCAGTTTTAGATTCCGATGCTTCACTTCAGGCTTAGTGTATACCTTGGACCTTCTTATTGACGATGAAGCACTGAAATTGCATCCGAATTTAGTACAAAAGGCACAATGACGACTTAAGTACAAGAGGACTGACACTCTCACTTTCTATGATTTGAACCTCCCCTGTGAGTCCAGTTTTAGATTCCGCTGCTTCACTTCAGGTTTCCTGGATACCTTGGAGATTCTTATTGACGATGAAAAACAGAAATTGCATCCGTATTTAATACAAAAGGCACAATGCCGACATTAGTACAAGAGGACTGACACTCTCACTTTCTATGATTTGAACCTCTCCTGTGAGGCCAGTTTTAGATTCCGATGCTTCACTTCAGTTTTACAGTATCCCTTGGACCTTCTTATTGACGATGAAACACAGAAATAGCATCCGAATTTAATATAAAAAAGGCACAATGCCGACTTAAGTACAAGAGGACTGACACTCTAACTTTCTATGATTTGAACCTCTCCTGTGAGTCCAGTTTAAGATTCCGTGCTTCAGTTCAGGTTTACTGTATCCCTTGGACCTTTCTATCGACGGTGAAACACAGAAAATGCATCCGAATTTAATACAAATGGCACATTGCCGACTTAAGTACAAGAGAAGTGACACTCTAACTTTCTATGATTTGAACGTCTCCGGTGAGTCCAGTTGTAGATTCCGATGCTTCTCTTCGGGTTTCTTGTATACCGTGGACCTTCTTATTGACGATGAAAGACCGAAATTGCATCCGAATTTAATACAAAAGGCACAATGCCGACTTAAGTACAAGAGGACTAGCAGCTCACTTTCTATGATTTGAACCTCTCCTGTGAGTCCAGTTTTAGATTCCGATGATTCACTTCAGGTTTACTGTATACCTTGGACCCTCTTATTGACGATGAAACACAGAATTTGCATCCGAATTTAATACAAAAGTCACAATGCCGACTTAAGTACAAGAAGACTGACACTCTAACTTTCTATGATTAGAACCTCTCCTGTGAGTCCAGTTTTAGATTCCGATGCTTCGCTTCAGCTTTACTGTATACCTTGGACTTTCTTATTGACGATGAAACACAGAAATTGCATCCGAAATTAATACAAAAGGCACAATGCCGACATAAGTACAAGAGGACTGACTCTCTAACTTTCTATGATTTGAACCTCTCCTGTGAGTCCAGTTTAAGATTCCGTGCTTCAGTTCAGGTTTACTGTATCCCTTGGACCTTTCTATCGACGGTGAAACACAGAAAATGCATCCGAATTTAATACAAATGGCACATTGCCGACTTAAGTACAAGAGAAGTGACACTCTAACTTTCTATGATTTGAACCTCTCCTGTGAGTCCAGTTTAAGATTCCGATGCTTCACTTCAGGTTTACTGTATCCCTTGTACCTTCATATCGACGATGATCTACAGAAATTGCATCGGAATTAAATTCAAAAAGCACAATGCCGACTTAGGTACATGAGGAGTGACACTCTAACTTTCTATGATTAGAACCTCTCCTGTGAGTCCAGTTTTATATTCCGATGCTGCACTTCAGGTTTACTGTATACCTTGGACCTTCTTATTGACGATGAAACACAGAAATTGCATCGGCTTTTAATACAAAAGGCACAATGCCGTCCTAAGTACAAGAGGACTGACCCTCTAACTTTCTATGATTTGAACCTCTCCTGTGAGTCCAGTTTAAGATTCCGATGCTTCACTTCAGGTTTACTGTATACCTTGGATTTTCTTATTGACGATGAAGCACAGAAATTGCATCCGAATTAAATTCAAAAGGCACAATGCCGACTTAAGTACAAGAGGACTGACACTCTAACTTTCTAAGATTTGAACCTCTCCTGTTAGTCCAGTTTTAGATTCCGATGCTTCACTTCAGGTTTACTGTATCCCTGGGACCTTCTTATTGACGATGAAGCACAGAAATTGCATCCGAATTTAAAACAAAAGGCACATTGCCGACTTAAGAACAAGGGAACTGACGCTCTAACTTTCTACGATTTGAACCTCTACTGTGAGTCCAGTTTTAGATTCCGTGCTTCACTTCAGGTTTACTGTACACCTTGTACCTTCTTATTGACGATGAAACACAGAAATTGCATCCGAATTTAATACAAAGACACAATGTCGACTTAAGTACAAGAGGACTCACACTCAAATTTTATATGATTTAAACCTCTCCTGTGAGTCCAGTTTTAGTTTACGATGCTTCACTTCTGGATTGCTATATCCCTTGGACCTTCTGATTGACGATGACGCACCGAAATTAAATCCGAATTTAATACAATAGGCACAATGCCGACTTAAGTACAAGAGGACTCACACTCGAAGTTTCTATGATTTGAACCTCTCCTGCGAGCCCAGTTTTAGATTCCGATGCTTCACTTCAGTCTTAGTGTATACCTTGGACCCTCTTATTGACGATGAAGCACAGAAATTGCATCCGAATTTAGTACAAGAGGCACAATGACGACTTAAGTACAAGAGGACTGACACTCTCACTTTCTATGATTTGAACCTCTCCTGTGAGTCCAGTTTTAGATTCCGATGCTTCACTTCAGGTTTCCTGGATACCTTGGAGATTCTTATTGACGATGAAAAATAGAAATTGCATCCGTATTTAATACAAAAGGCACAATGCCGACTTTAGTACAAGAGGACTGACACTCTCACTTTCAATGATTTGAATCTCTCCTGTGAGGCCAGTTTTAGATTCCGATGCTTCACTGCAGGTTTACAGTATCCCTTGGACCTTCTTATTGACGATGAAACACAGCAATTGCATCCGAATTTAATACAAAAGGCACAATGCCGACTTAAGTACAAGAGGACTGACACTCTAACTTTCTATGATTTGAACCTCTCCTGTGAGTCCAGTTTTAGATTCCGTGCTTCACTTCAGGTTCACTGTATCCCTTGGACCTTCTTATCGACGATGAAACACAGAAATTGCATCCGAATTTAATACAAAAGGCACATTGCCGACTTAAGAACAAGGGAACTGACACTCTAACTTTCTATGATTTGAACCTCTACTGTGAGTCCAGTTTTAGATTCCGTGCTTCACTTCAGGTTTACTGTACACCTTGTACCTTCTTATCGACGATGAACTACAGAAATTGCATCGCAATTAAATTCAAAACGCACAATGCCGACTTAGGTACATGAGGACTGACACTCTAACTTTCTATGATTAGAAATTCTCCTGTGAGTCCAGTTTTAGATTCCGATGCTTCACTTCAGGTTTACTGTATACCTTGGACCTTCTCATTGGCGATGAAACACAGAAATTGCATCGGCTTTTAATACAAAAGGCACAATGCCGTCCTAAGTACAATAGGACCGCCCTCTAACTTTCTATGATTTGAACCTCTCCTGTGAGTCCAGTTTTAGATTCCGATGCTTCACTTCAGGTTTACTGTATACCTTGGACCTTCTTATTGACGATGAAACACAGAAATTGCATCCGAATTTAATACAAAAGACAGAATGCCGACTAAAGTACAAGAGGACTGACACTCTAAATTTCTTTGATTTGAACCTCTCCTGTAAGTCCAGTTTAAGATTCCGATGCTTCACTTCAGCTTTACTGTATACCTTGGATCTTCTTATTGACGATGAAGCACAGAAATTGCATCCAAATTAAATTCAAAAGGCACAATGCCGACTTAAGTACAAGAGGACTGACACTCTCACTTTCAATGATTTGAACCTCTCCTGTGAGTCCAGTTTTAGATTCGGATGCTTCACTTCGGGTTTACTGAATCGCTTGGACCATCTTATTGACGATGAAACACAGAAATTGCACCCGAATTTAATACAAATGGCACAATGCCTACTTAAGTACAAGACGACTGACACTCTCACTTTCTATGATTTGAACCCATACTGTGAGTCCAGTTTTAGATTCCGAGGCTTCACTTCAGGTTTACAGTATACCTTGGACCCTCTTATTGACGATGAAACACAGAAATTGCATCCGGATTTAATACAAAGACACAATGCCTACTTAAGTACAAGACGACTGACACTCTCACTTTCTATGATTTGAACCCATACTGTGAGTCCAGTTTTAGATTCCGAGGCTTCACTTCAGGTTTACAGAATACCTTGGACATTCTTATTGACGATGAAACACAGAAATTGCATCCGGATTTAATACAAAGACACAATGCCGACTTAAGTACAAGAGGACTCACACTCAAACATTCTATGATTTAAACCTCTCCAGTGAGTCCAGTTTTAGATTACGATGCTTCACTTCAGGTTGGCTATATCCCTTGGACCGTCTTATTGACGATGAAGCACAGAAATTGCATTCGAATTAAATACAAAAGGCACCATGCCGACTTAAGTACAAGAGGACTGACACTCTAACTTTCTATGATTTGAACCTCTCCTGTGAGTCCAGTTTTAGATTCCGATGCTTCACTTCAGGTTTCCTGGATATCTTGGATCTTCTTATTGACGATGAAAGACAGAAATTGCATCCGAATTTAAAACAAAAGGCACAATGCCGACTTAAGTACAAGAGGACTGACACTCTCACTATCTATGATATGAACCTCTCCTGTGAGTCCAGTTTTAGATCCGATGCTTCACCTCAGGTTTACAGTATCCCTTGGACCTTCTTATTGACGATGAAACACAGAAATTGCATCCGAATATAATACAAAAAGCACAATGCCGACTTAAGTACAAGAGCACTGACACTCTAACTTTCTATGATTTGAACCTCTCCGGTGAGTCCAGTTTTAGTCTCCGATGCTTCACTTCAGGTTTCCTGTATACCTTGGACCTTCTTATTGACGATGAAAGACAGAAATTGCATCCGAATTTAATACAAAATGCACAATGCCGACTTAAGTACAAGAGGACTAGCAGCTGACTTTCTATGATTGAACCTCTCCTGTGAGTCCAGTATTAGATTCCGATGATTCACTTCAGATTTACTGTATCACTTGGACCTTCTTATTGACGATGAAACACAGAAATTGCATCCGAATGTAGTATAAAAGGCACAATGCCGACTTAAGTACAAGAGGACTGACACTCTAACTTTCTATGATTTGAACCTCTCCGGTGAGTCCAGTTTTAGATTCCGATGCTTCGCTTCAGCTTTACTGTATACCTTGGACTTCCTTATTGACGATGAAACACAGAAATTGCATCCAAATTTAATACAAAAGGCACAAAGATGACATAAGTACAAGAGGACTGACACTCTCACTTTCTATGATTTGAACCTCTCCGGTGAGTCCAGTTTTAGTCTCCGATGCTTCACTTCAGGTTTCCTGTATACCTTAGACCTTCTTATTGACGATGAAAGACAGAAATTGCATCTGAATTTAATACAAATGGCACATTGCCGACTTAAGTACAAGAGAAATGACACTCAACTTTCTATGATTTGAACCTCAACTGTGAGTCCAGTTTTAGATTCCGTGCTTCACTTGAGGTTTACTGTATCCCTTGTACCTTCATTTCGACGATGATCTACAGAAATTGCAACGGAATTAAATTCAAAAAGCACAATGCCGACTTAGGTACATGACGACTGACGCTCTAACTTTCTATGATTAGAACCTCTCCTGTGAGTCCAGTTTTAGATCCCGATGCTTCACTTCAGGTTTACTGTATACCTTAGACCTTCTTATTGACGATAAAACACAGAAATTGCATCGGCTTTTAATACAAAAGGCACAATGCTGTCCTAAGTACAAGAGGACAGACCCTCAAACTTTCTATGATTTGAACCTCTCCTGTGAGTCCAGTTTTAGATTCCGATGCTTCACTTCAGGTTTACTGTATACCTTGGACCTTCTTATTGATGATGAAGCACAGAAATTGCATCCGAATTAAATTCAAAAGGCACAATGCCGACTTAAGTACAAGTGGACAGACACTCTAACTTTCTAAGATTTGAACCTCTCCTGTAAGTCCAGTTTTAGATTCCGATGCTTCAATTCAGGTTTACTGTATCCCTGGGACCTTCTTATTGACGATGAAGCACAGAAATTGCATTCGAATTAAATTCAAAACACAATGCTGACTTAAGTAAGGACGGACAGACACTATAACTTTCTATGGTTTGAACCTCTCCTGTGAGTCCACTTTTAGATTCCGGTGCTTCTCTTCAGGTTTACTGTATACCTTGGACCCTCTTATTGACGATGACACAGAAATTGCATCCGAATTTAATACAAAGACACAATGTCGACTTAAGTACAAGAGG
This sequence comes from Schistocerca piceifrons, assembly GCF_021461385.2. Taxonomy (NCBI): domain Eukaryota; kingdom Metazoa; phylum Arthropoda; class Insecta; order Orthoptera; family Acrididae; genus Schistocerca; species Schistocerca piceifrons. Next base: position 337,246 of record NW_025727654.1, read on the forward strand.
ACTCACACTCAAACTTTATATGATTTAAACCTCTCCTGTGAGTCCAGTTTTAGTTTACGATGCTTCACTTCAGGTTTGCTATAACCCTTGGAACGTGTTATTGACAATGACGCACCGAAATTAAATCCGAATTTAATACAAAAGGCACAATGCCGACTTAAGTACAAGAGGACTCACACTCGAAGTTTCTATGATTTGAACCTCTCCTGTGAGTCCAGTTTTAGATTCCGATGCTTCACTTCAGGTTTCCTGGATACCTTGGAGATTCTTATTGACGATGAAAAACAGAAATTGCATCCGTATTTAATACAAAAGGCACAATGCCGACTTTAGTACAAGACGACTGACACTCTCACTTTCTATGATTTGAACCTCTCCTGTGGGGCCAGTTTTAGAATCCGATGCTTCACTTCAGGTTTACAGTATCCCTTGGACCTTCTTAATGACGATGAAACACAGAAATTGCATCCGAATTCTATACAAAAGGCACAATGCCGACTTAAGTACAAGAGGACTGACACTCTAACTTTCTATGATTTGATCCTCTCCTGTGAGACCAGTTTCAGATTCCGATGCTTCACTTCTGGTTTACTGTGTACCTTGGACTTTCGTATTGACGATGAATCACAGAAATTGCATCCGAAATTAATACAAGAGGCACAAAGCCGACTTAAGTACAAGAGGACTGACACTCTAACTTTCTATGATTTGAACCTCTCCTGTGAGTCCAGTGTTAGATTCCGATGCTTCACTTCAGGTTTACTGTACCCCTGGGACCTTCTTATTGACGATGAAACACAGAAATTGCATTCGAATTAAATTCAAAAGTCACAATGCTGACTTAAGTAAGGAAGGACAGACACTCAAACTTTCTATGATTTGAACCTCTCCTGTGAGTCCAGTTTTAGATTCTGATCCTTCAATTCAGGGTTACTGTATACCTTGGACCTTCTCATTGACGATGAAACAGAGAAATTGCATCGGCTTTTAATACAAAAGGCACAATGCTGTCCTAAGTACAAGAGGACTGACCCTCTAACTTTCTATGATTTGAACCTCTCCTGTGAGTCCAGTTTTAGATTCTGATGCTTCACTTCAGATTTACTGTATACCTTGGACCTTCTTATTGACGATGAAACACAGAAATTGCATCTGAATTTAATACAAAAGGCAGAATGCCGACTTAAGTACAGAAGGACTGACACTCTAACTTTCTATGATTTGAACCTGTCCTGTGAGTCCAGTTTAAGATTCCGATGCTTCACTTCAGGTTTACTGTATACCTTGGAACTTCTTATTGATGATGAAACACAGAAATTGCATCCGAATTTAATACAAAAGGCACAATGCCGACATAAGTACAAGAGGACTGACACTCTAACTTTCTATGATTTGAACCTCTCGTGTGAGTCCAGTTTAAGATTCCGTGCTTCACTTCAGGTTTACTGTATCCCTTGGACCTTTTTATCGACGGTGAAACACAGAAATTGCATCCGAATTTAATACAAATGGCACATTGCCGACTTAAGTACAAGAGAAATGACACTCTAACTTTCTATGATTTGAACCTCTACTGTGAGTCCAGTTTTAGATTCCGTGCTTCACTTCAGGTTTACTGTATCCCTTGTACCTTCATATCGAAGATGATCTACAGAAATTGCATCGGAATTAAATTCAAAAAGCACAATGCCGACTTAGGTACATGAGGACTGACGCCCTAAATTTCTATGATTAGAACCTCTCCTGTGAGTCCAGTTTTAGATCCCGATGCTTCACTTCAGGTTTACTGTATACCTTGGACCTTCTTATTGACGATGAAACACAGAAATTGCATCGGCTTTTAATACAAAAGTCACAATGCTGTCCTAAGTACAAGAGGACAGACCCTCTAACTTTCTATGATTTGAACCTCTCCTGTGAGTCCAGTTTTACATTCCGATGCTTCACTTCAGGTTTACTGTATACCTTGGACCTTCTTATTGACGATGAAACACAGAAATTGCATCCGAATTTAATACAAAAGGCAGAATGCTGACTTAAGTACAAGAGGACTGACAGTCTAACTTTCTATGATTTGAACCTCTCCTGTGAGTCCAGTTTAAGATCATGATGCTTCACTTCAGGTTTACTGTATACCTTGGATTTTCTTATTGACGGTGAAGCACAGAAATTGCATCCCAATTAAATTCAAAAGGCACAATGCCGACTTAAGTACAAGAGGACTGACACTCTAACTTTCTAAGATTTGAACCTCTCCTGTGAGTCCAGTTTTAGATTCCGATGCTTCACTTCAGGTTTACTGTATCCCTGGGACCTTCTTATTGACGATGAAGCACAGACATTGCATTCGAATTAAATTCAAAACACAATGCTGACTTAAGTAAGGACGGACAGACGCTATAACTTTCTATGGTTTGAACCTCTCCTGTAAGTCCACTTTTAGATTCCGGTGCTTCTCTTCAGGTTTACTGTATACCTTGGACCCTCTTATTGACGATGAAACACAGAAATTGCATCCGAATTTTATACAAAGACACAATGTCGACGTAAGTACAAGAGGACTCACACTCAAACTTTATATGATTTAAACCTCTCCTGTGAGTCCAGTTTTAGTTTACGATGCTTCACTTCAGGTTTGCTATATCCCTTGGACCTTCTGATTGACGATGACGCACCGCAATTAAATCCGAATTTAATACAAAAGGCACAATGCCGACTTAAGTACAAGAGGACTCACACTCGAAGTTTCTATGATTTGAACCTCTCCTGTGAGTCCAGTTTTAGATTCCGATTCTTCACTTCAGGCTTAGTGTATACCTTGGACCTTCTTATTGACGATGAAGCACAGAAATTGCATCCGAATTTAGTACAAAAGGCACAATGACGACTTAAGTCCAAGAGGACTGACACTCTCACTTTCTATGATTTGAACCTCTCCTGTGAGTCCAGTTTCAGATTCCGATGCTTCACTTCAGGTTTCCTGGATACCTTGGAGATTCTTATTGACGATGAAAAACAGAAATTGCATCCGTATTTAATACAAAAGGCACAATGCCGACTTTCGTACAAGAGGACTGACACTCTCACTTTCTATGATTTGAACCTCTCCTGTGAGGCCAGTTTTAGATTCCGATGCTTCTCTTCAGGTTTACAGTATCCCTTGGACCTTCTTAATGACGCTGAAACACAGAAATTGCATCCGAATTTAATACAAAGGGCACAATGCCGACTTAAGTACAAGAGGACTGACACTCTAACTTTCTATGATTTGATCCTCTCCTGTGAGTCCAGTTTTAGTTTCCGATGCTTCACTTCTGGTTTACTGTGTACCTTGGACTTTCGTATTGACGATGAATCACAGAAATTGCATCCGAATTTAATACAAGAGGCACAAAGCCGACTTAAGTACAAGAGGACTGACACTCTAACTTTCTACGATTTGAACCTCTCCCGTGAATCCAGTTTTATATTCCGATGCTTCACTTCAGGTTTACTGTATACCTTGGACCTTCTTATTGACGATGAAACACAGAAATTGCATCCGAATTAAATTCAAAAGGCACAATGCCGACTTAAGTACAAGAGGACTGACACTCTAACTTTCTACGATTTGAACCTCTCCCGTGAATCCAGTTTTATATTCCGATGCTTCACTTCAGGTTTACTGTATACCTTGGACCTTCTTATTGACGATGAAACACAGAAATTGCATCCGAATTAAATTCAAAAGGCACAATGCCGACTTAAGTACAAGAGGACTGACACTCTAACTTTCTAAGATTTGAACCTCTCCTGTGAGTCCAGTTTTAGATTCCGATGATTCACTTCATGTTTACTGTATCCCTTGGACCTTCTTATTGACGATGAAACACAGAAATTGCATCCGAATGTAATATAAAAGGCACAATGCCGACTTAAGTACAAGAGGACTGACACTCTAACTTTCTTTGATTTGAACCTCTCCTGTGAGTCCAGTTTTAGATTCCGATGCTTCACTTCAGGTTTACTGTATACCTTGGACCTTCTTATTGACGATGAAACACAGAAATTGCATCCGAATTAAATTCAAAAGGCACAATGCCGACTTAAGTACAAGAGGACTGACACTCTAACTTTCTAAGATTTGAACCTCTCCTGTGAGTCCAGTTTTAGATTCCGATGCTTCACTTCAGGTTTACTGTATCCCTGGGACCTTCTTATTGACGATGAAGCACAGAAATTGCATTCGAATTAAATTCAAAACACAATGCTGACTTAAGTAAGGACGGACAGATACTATATCTTTCTATGGTTTGAACCTCTCCTGTGAGTCCACTTTTAGATTCCGGTGCTTCTCTTCAGGTTTACTGTATACCTTGGACCCTCTTATTGACGATGAAACACAGAAATTGCATCCGAATTTAATACAAAGACACAATGTCGACTTAAGTACAAGAGGACTCACACTCAAACTTGATATGATTTAAACCTCTCCTGTGAGCCCAGTTTTAGTTTACGATGCTTCACTTCAGGTTTGCTATATCCCTTGGACCGTCTGATTGACTATGACGCACCGATATTAAATCCGAATTTAATACAAAAGGCACAATGCCGACTTAAGTACAAGAGGACTCACACTCGAAGTTTCTATGATTTGAACCTCTCCTGTGAGTCCAGTTTTAGATTCCGATGCTTCACTTCAGGTTTCCTGGATACCTTGGAGAATCTTATTGACGATGAAAAACAGAAATTGCATCCGTATTTAATACAAAAGGCACAATGCCGACTTAAGTACAAGAAGACTGACCCTCTAACTTACTATGATTTGATCCTCTCCTGTGAGTCCAGTTTAAGATTCCGATGCTTCACTTCAGTTTTACTGTATACCTTGGACCTTCTTATTGACGATGAAACACAGAAATTGCATCGGCTTTTAATACAAAAGTCACAATGCTGTCCTAAGTACAAGAGGACAGACCCTCTAACTTTCTATGATTTGAACCTCTCCTGTGAGTCCAGTTTTAGATTCCGATGCTTCAGTTCTGGTTTACTGTGTACCTTGGACTTTCGTATTGACGATGAATCACAGAAATTGCATCCGAATTTAATACAAGAGGCACAAAGCCGACTTAAGTACAAGAGGACTGACACTCTAACTTTCTATGATTTGAACCTCTCCTGTGAGTCCAGTTTTAGATTCCGATGCTTCACTTCAGGTTCACTGTATACCTTGCACCATCTTATTGACGATGATACACAGATATTGCATCCGAATTTAATACAAAAGGCACAATGCCGACATAAGTACAAGAGGACTGACACTCTAACTTTCTATGATTTGAACCTCTCCTGTGAGTCCAGTTTAAGATTCCGTGCTTCACTTCAGGTTTACTGTATCCCTTGGACCTTTTTATCGACGGTGAAACACAGAAAATGCATCCGAATTTAATACAAATGGCACATTGCCGACTTAAGTACAAGAGAAATGACACTCTAACTTTCTATGATTTGAACCTCTACTGTGAGTCCAGTTTTAGATACCGTGCTTCACTTCAGGTTTACTGTATCCCTTGTACCTTCATATCGAAGATGATCTACAGAAATTGCATCGGAATTAAATTCAAAAAGCACAATGCCGACTTAGGTACATGAGGACTGACGCTCTAACTTTCTATGTTTAGAACCTCTCCTGTGAGTCCAGTTTTAGATCCCGATGCTTCACTTCAGGTTTACTGTATACCTTGGACCTTCTTATTGACGATGAAACACAGAAATTGCATCGGCTTTTAAAACAAAAGTCACAATGCTGTCCTAAGTACAAGAGGACAGACCCTCTAACTTTCTATGATTTGAACCTCTCCTGTGGGTCTAGTTTTAGATTCCGATGCTTCACTTCAGGGTTACTGTATACCTTGGACCTTCTTATTGACGATGAAGCACAGAAATTGCATCCGAATTAAATTCAAAAGGCACAATGCCGACTTAAGTACAAGAGGTCTGACACTCTAACTTTGTAAGATTTGAACCTCTCCTGTGAGTCCAGTTTTAGATTCCGATGCTTCACTTCAGGTTTACTGTATCCCTGGGACCTTCTCACTGACGATGAAGCACAGAAATTGCATTCGAATTAAATTCAAAACACAATGCTGACTTAAGTAAGGACGGACAGACACTATAACTTTCTATGGTTTGAACCTCTCCTGTGAGTCCACTTTTAGATTCCGGTGTTTCTCTTCAGGTTTACTGTATACCTTGGACTCTCTTATTGACGATGAAACACAGAAATTGCATCCGAATTTAATACAAAGACACAATGTCGACATAAGTACAAGAGGACTCACACTCAAACTTTATATGATTTAAACCTCTCCTGTGAGTCCAGTTTTAGTTTACGATGCTTCACTTCAGGTTTGCTATATCCCTTGGACCTTCTGATTGACGATGACGCACCGCAATTAAATCCGAATTTAATACAAAAGGCACAATGCCGACTTAAGTACAAGAGGACTCACACTCGAAGTTTCTATGATTTGAACCTCTCCTGTGAGTCCAGTTTTAGATTCCGATGCTTCACTTCAGGCTTAGTGTATACCTTGGACCTTCTTATTGACGATGAAGCACAGAAATTGCATCCGAATTTAGTACAAAAGGCACAATGACGACTTAAGTACAAGAGGACTGACACTCTCACTTTCTATGATTTGAACCTCTCCTGTGAGGCCAGTTTTAGATACCGATGCTTCTCTTCAGGTTTACAGTATCCCTTGGACCTTCTTAATGACGATGAAACACAGAAATTGCATCCGAATTTAATACAAAGGGCACAATGCCGACTTAAGTACAAGAGGACTGACACTCTAACTTTCTATGATTTGATCCTCTCCTGTGAGTCCAGTTTTAGATTCCGATGCTTCACTTCTGGTTTACTGTGTACCTTGGACTTTCGTATTGACGATGAATCACAGAAATTGCATCCGAATTTAATACAAGAGGCACAAAGCCGACTTAAGTACAAGAGGACTGACACTCTAACTTTCTATGATTTGAACCTCTCCTGTGAGTCCAGTTTTAGATTCCGATGCTTCACTTCAGGTTCACTGTATACCTTGGACCTTCTTATTGACGATGATACACAGATATTGCATCCGAATTTAATACAAAAGTCACAATGCCGACTTAAGTACAAGAGTACTGACACTCTAACTTTCTATGATTTGAACCTCTCCTGTGAGTCCAGTTTTAGATTCCGATGGCTCACTTCAGGTTTACTGTATCCCTTGGACTTTCGTATTGACGATGAAACACTGAAATTGCATCCGAATTGAATACAAAAGGCACAATGCCGACTTAAGTAAAAAAGGACTGACACTCAAACTTTCAAATATTTGAACCTCTCCTGTGTGTCCAGTTTTAGATTCCGATGCTTCACTTCAAGTTTACTGCACCCCTTGGACCTTCTTATTGACGATGAAACACAGAAATTGCATCCGAATTTAATACAAAGACACAATGCCGACTTAAGTACAAGAGGACTCACTCTCAAACATTCTATGATTTAAACCTCTCCTGTGAGTCCAGTTTTAGATCCGATGCTTCACCTCAGGTTTACAGTATCCCTTGGACCTTGTTATTGACGATGAAACACAGAATTTGCATCCGAATTTAATATAAAAGGCACAATGCCGACTTAAGTACAAGAGGACTGACACTCTAACTTTCTATGATTTGAACCTCTCCGGGGAGTCCAGTTTTAGATTCCGATGCTTCACTTCAGGTTTCCTGTATACCTTGGAACTTCTTATTGACGATGAAAGACAGAAATTGCATCCGAATTTAATACAAAAGGCACAATGCCGACTTAAGTACAAGAGGACTAGCAGCTCACTTTCTATGATTTGAACCTCTCCAGAGAGTCCAGTTTTAGATTCCGATGATTCACTTCAGGTTTACTGTATCCCTTGGACCTTCTTATTGACGATGAAACACAGAAATTTCATCCGAATGTAATATAAAAGGCACAATGCCGACTTAAGTACAAGAGGAATGACACTCTAACTTTCTTTGATTTGAACCTCTCCTGTGAGTCCAGTTTTAGATTCCAAAGCTTCACTTCAGGTTTCCTGCATACCTTGGACCCTCTTATAGACGATGAAAGACAGAAATTGCATCCGAATTTAATACAAAAGTCACAATGCCGACTTAAGTACAAGAAGACTGACACTCTAATTTTCTATGATTTGAACCTCTCCTGTGAGTCCAGTTTTATATTCCGATGCTTCGCTTCAGCTTTACTGTATACCTTGGACATTCTTATTGACGATGAAACACAGAAATTGCATCCGAATTTAATACAAAAGGCACAATGCCAACATAAGTACAAGAGGACTGACACTCTAACTTTCTATGATTTGAACCTCTCCTGTGAGTCCAGTGTAAGATTCCGTGCTTCAGTCAGGTTTACTGTATCCCTTTGACCTTTTTATCGACGGTGAAACACAGAAATTGCATCCGAATTTAATACAAATGGCACATTGCCGACTTAAGTACAAGAGAAATGACACTCTAACTTTCTATGATTTGAACCTCTACTGTGAGTCCAGTTTTAGATTCCGTGCTTCAATTCAGGTTTACTGTATCCCTTGTACCTTCATATCGACGATGATCTACAGAAATTGCATCGGAATTAAATTAAAAAGCACAATGCCGACTTAGGTACATGAGGAGTGACACTCTAACTTTCTATGATTAGAACCTCTCCTGTGAGTCCAGTTTTAGATTCCGATGCTTCACTTCAGGTTTACTGTATACTTTGGACCTTCTTATTGACGATGAAACACAGAAATTGCATCGGCTTTTAATACAAAAGGCACAATGCTGCCCTAAGTACAAGAGGACAGACCCTCTAACTTTCTATGGTTTGAACCTCTCCTGTGAGTCCAGTTTTAGATTCCGATGCTTCACTTCAGGTCTAATGTATTCCTTGGACCTTCTTATTGACGATGAAACACAGAAATTGCATTCGAATTAAATTCAAAAGACACAATGCTGACTAAAGTAAGGACGGACAGACACTGTAACTTTCTATGGTTTGAACCTCTCCTGTGAGTCCACTTTTAGATTCCGGTGCTTCTCTTCAGGTTTACTGTATACCTTGGACCCTCTTATTGACGATGAAACACAGAAATTGCATCCGAATTTAATACAAAGACACAATGTCGACTTAAGTACAAGAGGAATCACACTCAAACTTTATATGATTTAATCCTCTAATGTGAGTCCAGTTTCAGTTTACGATGCTTCACTTCAGGTTTGCTGTATCCCTTGGACCTTCTGATTGACGATGACGCACCGATATTAAATCCGAATGTAATACAAAAGGCACAATGCCGACATAAGTACAAGAGGACTGACACTCTCACTTTCTATGATTTGAACCTCTCCTGTGAGTCCAGTTTTAGATTCCGATGCTCCACTTCAGCTTTACTGTATACCTTAGACTTTCTTATTGACGATGAAACACAGAAATTGCATCCGAATTTAATACAAAAGGCATAATGCCAACATAAGTACAAGAGGACTGACACTCTAACTTTCTATGATTTGAACCTCTCCTGTGAGTCCAGTGTAAGAATCCGTGCTTCAGTTCAGGTTTACTGTATCCCTTTGACCTTTTTATCGACGGTGAAACACAGAAATTGCATCCGTATTTAATACAAAAGGCACAATGCCGACTTTAGTACAAGAGGACTGACACTCTCACTTTCTATGATTTCAACCTCTCCTGTGAGGCCAGTTTTAGATTCCGATGCTTCACTTCAGGTTTACTGTATACCTTGGACCTTCTTATTGACGATGAAACACAGAAATTGCATCCGAATTTAATACAAAAGGCAGAATGCTGACTTAAGAACAAGAGGACTGAGACTCTAACTTTCTATGATTTGAACCTCTCCTGTGAGTCCAGCTTAAGATTCCGATGCTTCACTTCAGGTTTACTGTATACCTTGGATTTTCTTATTGACGATGAAGCACAGAAATTCCATCCGAATTAAATTCAAAAGGCACAATGCGACTTAAGTACAAGAGGACTGACACTCTAACTTTCTAAGATTTGAACCTCTCCTGTGAGTCCAGTTTTAGATTCCGATGCTTCACTTCAGGTTTACTGTATCCCTGGGACCTTCTTATTGACGATGAAGCACAGAAATTGCATTCGAATTAAATTCAAAAGACACAATACTGACTTAAGTAAGGACGGACAGACACTCTAACTTTCTATGGTTTGAACCTCTCCTGTGAGTCCACTTTTGGTTTCCGGTGCTTCTCTTCAGGTTTACTGTATACCTTGGACCCTCTTATTGACGATGAAACCCAGATATTGCATCCGAATTTAATACAAAGACACAATGTCGACTTAAGTACAAGAGGACTCACACTCAAATTTTATATGATTTAAAACCCTCCTGTGAGTCCAGTTTTAGTTTACGATGCTTCACTTCAGGTTTGCTATATCCCGTGGAGTTTCTGATTTACGATGACGCACCGAAATTAAATCCGAATTTAATACAAAAGGCACAATGCCGACTTAAGTACAAGAGGACTCACACTCGAAGTTTCTATGATTTGAACCTCTCCTGTGAGTCCAGTTTTAGATTCCGATGCTTCACTTCAGGCTTCGTGTATACCTTGGACATTCTTATCGACGATGAAGCACAGAAATTGCATCCGAATTTAGTACAAAAGGCACAATGACGACTTAAGTACAAGAGGACTGACACTCTCACTTTCTATGATTTGTACCTCTCCTGTGAGTCCAGTTTTAGATTCCGATGCTTCACTTCAGGTTTCCTGGATACCTTATAGTTTCTTATTGACGATGAAAAACAGAAATTGCATCCGTATTTAATACAAAAGGCACAATGCCGACTTTAGTACAAGAGGACTGACACTCTCACTTTCTATGATTTGAACCCCTCCTGTGAGGCCAGTTTTAGATTCCGATGCTTCACTTCAGGTTTACAGTATCCCTTGGACCTTCTTATTGACGATGAAACACAGAAATTGCATCCGAATTTAATACAAAAGGCACAATGCCGACTTAAGTACAAGAGGACTGACACTCTAACTTTATATGACTTGAACCTCTCCTGTGAGTCCAGTTTTAGATTCCTAAGCTTCACTTCAGGTTTCCTGTATACCTTGGACCCTCTTAAGGACGATGATACACAGAAAATTGCATCCGAATTTAATACAAATGTCACAATGCCGACTTAAGTACAAGAGGACTGACACTCTCACTTTCAATGATTTAAACCTCTCCTGTGAGTCCAGTTTTAGATTCCGATGCTTCACTTCAGCATTACTGTATACCTTGGACTTTCTTATTGACGATGAAACACAGAAATTGCATCCGAATTTAATACAAAAGGCACATTGCCGACTTAAGAACAAGGGAACTGACACTCTAACTTTCTATGATTTGAACCTCTACTGTGAGTCCAGTTTTAGATTCTGTGCTTCACTTCAGGTTTACTGTACCCCTTGTACCTTCTTATCGACGATGAACTACAGAAATTGCTTCGCAATGAAATTCAAAAAGCACAATGCCGACTTAGGTACATGAGGACTGACACTCTAATTTTCTATGATTAGAACTTCTCCTGTGAGTCCAGTTTTAGATTCCGATGCTTCACTTCAGGTTTACTGTATACCTTGGACCTTCTCATTGACGATGAAACACAGAAATTGCATCGGCTTTTAATACAAAAGGCACAATGCCGTCCTAAATACAAGAGGACTCACCCTCTAACTTTCTATGATTTGAACCTCTCCTGTGAATCCAGTTTTAGATCCCGATGCTTCACTTCAGGTTTACTGTATACCTTGGACCTTCTTATTGACGATGAAACACAGAAATTGCATCCGAATTTAATACAAAAGGCAGAATGCCGACTAAAGTACAAGAGGACTGACACTCTAAATTTCTATGATTTGAATCTCTCCTGTAAGTCCAGTTTAAGATTCCGATGCTTCACTTCAGGTTTACTGTATACCTTGGATCTTCTTATTGACGATGAAGCACAGAAATTGCATCCGAATTAAATTCAAAAGGCACAATGCCGACTCAAGTACAAGAGGACTGACACTTTAACTTTCTAAGATTTGAACCTCTGCTGTGAGTCCAGTTTTAGATTCCGATGCTTCACTTCAGGTTTACAGTACCCCTAGGACCTTCTTATTGGCGATGAAGCACAGAAATTGCATTCGAGTTAAAATCAAAAGTCACAATGCTGATTTAAGTAAGGAAGGAGAGACACTCTAACTTTCTATGATTTGATCCTCTCCTGTGAGTCCAGTTTCAGATTCTGATGCTTCACTTCAGGCTTACTGTATACCTTGGACTTTCTCATTGACGATGAAACACAGAAATTGCATCGGCTTTTAATACAAAAATCACAATGCTGTCCCTAAGTACAAGAGGACTGCCACTCTAACTTTCTATCATTTGAACCTCTCCTGTGAATCCAGTTTTGGATTGAGAGGCTTCACTTCAGGTTCACTGTGTACCTTGGACCTTCTTTTTGACGATGAAGCACAGAAATGGCATTCGAATTAAATTCAAAAAACACAATGCTGACTTAAGTAAGGAAGGACCGACACTCTAACTGTCTATGATTTGAACCTCTCCTGTGAGTCCAGTTTTAGATTCCGTGGCTTCACTTCAGGTTTACTGTATACCTTGGACCCTCTTATTGATGATGAAACACAGAAATTGCATCCGAAGTCAATACAAAGACACAATGCCGACTTAAGTACAAGAGGACACACACTCAAACATTCTATGATTTAAACCTCTCCAGTGAGTCCAGTTTTAGATTACGATGCTTCACTTCAGGTTGGCTATATCCCTTGGACCGTCTTATTGACGATGAAGCACAGAAATTGCATCCGAATTTAGTACAAAAGGCACCATGCCGACTTAAGTACAAGATGACTGACACTCTAACTTTCTATGATTTGAACCTCTCCTGTGAGTCCAGTTTTAGATCCGATGCTTCACCTCAGGTTTACAGTATCCCTTGGACCTTCTTATTGACGATGAAACACAGAAATTGCATCCGAATATAATACAAAAAGTACAATGCCGACTTAAGTACAAGAGCACTGACACTCTAACTTTCTATGATTTGAACCTCTCCGGTGAGTCCAGTTTTAGTTTCCGATGCTTCACTTCAGGTTTCCTGTATACCTTGGACCTTCTTATTGACGATGAAAGACAGAAATTGCATCCGAATTTAATACAAAATGCACAATGCCGACATAAGTACAAGAGGACTAGCAGCTCACTTTCTATGATTAAACCTCTTCTGTGAGTCCAGTTTTATATTCCGATGATTCACTTCAGGTTTACTGTATCCCTTGGACATTCTTATTGACGATGAAACATAGAAATTGCATCCGAATGTAATATAAAAGGCACAATGCCGACTTAAGTAAAAGAGGACTAACACTCTAACTTTCTTTGATTTGAACCTCTCCTGTGAGTCCAGTTTTAGATTCCAATGCTTCACTTCAGGTATCCTGTATACCTTGGACCCTCCTATTGACGATGAAACACAGAAATTGCGTCCGAATTTAATACAAAAACTGACAATGCCGACTTAAGTAAAAGAAGACTGACCCTCTAACTTTCTATGATTTGAACCTCCACTGTGAGTCCAGTTTTAGATTCCGTGCTTCACTTCAGGTTTACTGTATCCCTTGTACCTTCATATCGACGATGATGTACAGAAATTGCATCGGAATTACATTCAAAAAGCACAATGCCGACTTAGGTACATGAGGACTGACGCTCTAACTTTCTATGATTAGAACCTCTCCTGTGGAACAGTTTTAGATCCCGATGCTTCACTTCAGGTTTACTGTATACCTTGGACCTTCTTATTGACGATGAAACACAGAAATTGCATCGGCTTTTAATACAAAAGGCACAAAGCTGTCCTAAGTACAAGAGGACAGACCCTCTAACATTCTATGATTTGAACCTCTCCTATGAGTCCAGTTTTAGATTCCGATGCTTCACTTCAGGTTTACTGTATACCTTGGACTTCTTATTGACGATGAAACACAGAAATTGCATCCGAATTTAATACAAAAGGCAGAATGCTGACTTAAGTACAAGAGGACTGACACTCTAACTTTCTATGATTTGAACCTCTCCTGTGAGTCCAGTTTAAGATTCCGATGCTTCACTTCAGGCTTAGTGTATACCTTGGAGCTTCTTATTGACGATGAAGCACAGAAATTGCATCGGCTTTTAATACAAAAGGCACAATGCTGTCCTAAGTACAAGAGGACAGACCCTCTAACATTCTATGATTTGAACCTCTCCTGTGAGTCCAGTTTTAGATTCCAATGCTTCACTTCAGGTTTACTGTATACCTTGGACTTCTTATTGACGATGAAACACAGAAATTGCATCCGAATTTAATACAAAAGGCAGAATGCTGACTTTAGTACATGAGGACTGACACTCTAACTTTCTATGATTTGATCCTCTCCCGTGAGTCCAGTTTTAGATTCCGATGCTTCACCTCTGGTTTACTGTGTACCTTGGACTTTCGTATTGACGATGAATCACAGAAATTGCATCCGAATTTAATACAAGAGGCACAAAGCCAACTTAAGTACAAGAGGACTGACACTCTAAATTTCTATGATTAGAACCTCTCCTGTGAGTCCAGTTTTGGATTGAGAGGCTTCACTTCAGGTTCACTGTGTACCTTGGACCTTCTTTTTGACGATGAAGCACAGAAATGGCATTCGAATTAAATTCAAAAAAACACAATGCTGACTTAAGTAAGGAAGGACCGACACTCTAACTGTCTATGATTTGAACCTCTCCTGTGAGTCCAGTTTTAGATTCCGTGGCTTCACTTCAGGTTTACTGTATACCTTGGACCCTCTTATTGATGATGAAACACAGAAATTGCATCCGAAGTTAATACAAAGACACAATGCCGACTTAAGTACAAGAGGACACACACTCAAACATTCTATGATTTAAACCTCTCCAGTGAGTCCAGTTTTAGATTACGATGCTTCACTTCAGGTTGGCTATATCCCTTGGACCGTCTTATTGACGATGAAGCACAGAAATTGCATCCGAATTTAGTACAAAAGGCACCATGCCGACTTAAGTACAAGATGACTGACACTCTAACTTTCTATGATTTGAACCTCTCCTGTGAGTCCAGTTTTAGATCCGATGCTTCACCTCAGGTTTACAGTATCCCTTGGACCTTCTTATTGACGATGAAACACAGAAATTGCATCCGAATATAATACAAAAAGTACAATGCCGACTTAAGTACAAGAGCACTGACACTCTAACTTTCTATGATTTGAACCTCTCTGGTGAGTCCAGTTTTAGTTTCCGATGCTTCACTTCAGGTTTCCTGTATACCTTGGACCTTCTTATTGACGATGAAAGACAGAAATTGCATCCGAATTTAATACAAAATGCACAATGCCGACTTAAGTACAAGAGGACTAGCAGCTCACTTTCTATGATTAAACCTCTTCTGTGAGTCCAGTTTTATATTCCGATGATTCACTTCAGGTTTACTGTATCCCTTGGACATTCTTATTGACGATGAAACACAGAAATTGCATCCGAATGTAATATAAAAGGCACAATGCCGACTTAAGTAAAAGAGGGACTAACACTCTAACTTTCTTTGATTTGAACCTCTCCTGTGAGTCCAGTTTTAGATTCCAATGCTTCACTTCAGGTATCCTGTATACCTTGGACCCTCCTATTGACGATGAAACACAGAAATTGCGTCCGAATTTAATACAAAACTTACAATGCCGACTTAAGTAAAAGAAGACTGACCCTCTAACTTTCTATGATTTGAACCTCCACTGTGAGTCCAGTTTTAGATTCCGTGCTTCACTTCAGGTTTACTGTATCCCTTGTACCTTCATATCGACGATGATGTACAGAAATTGCATCGGAATTACATTCAAAAAGCACAATGCCGACTTAGGTACATGAGGACTGACGCTCTAACTTTCTATGATTAGAACCTCTCCTGTGGAACAGTTTTAGATCCCGATGCTTCACTTCAGGTTTACTGTATACCTTGGACCTTCTTATTGACGATGAAACACAGAAATTGCATCGGCTTTTAATACAAAAGGCACAAAGCTGTCCTAAGTACAAGAGGACAGACCCTCTAACATTCTATGATTTGAACCTCTCCTGTGAGTCCAGTTTTAAATTCCGATGCTTCACTTCAGGTTTACTGTATACCTTGGACTTCTTATTGACGATGAAACACAGAAATTGCATCCGAATTTAATACAAAAGGCAGAATGCTGACTTAAGTACAAGAGGGACTGACACTCTAACTTTCTATGATTTGAACCTCTCCTGTGAGTCCAGTTTAAGATTCCGATGCTTCACTTCAGGCTTAGTGTATACCTTGGAGCTTCTTATTGACGATGAAGCACAGAAATTGCATCGGCTTTTAATACAAAAGGCACAATGCTGTCCTAAGTACAAGAGGACAGACCCTCTAACATTCTATGATTTGAACCTCTCCTGTGAGTCCAGTTTTAGATTCCGATGCTTCACTTCAGGTTTACTGTATACCTTGGACTTCTTATTGACGATGAAACACAGAAATTGCATCCGAATTTAATACAAAAGGCAGAATGCTGACTTTAGTACATGAGGACTGACACTCTAACTTTCTATGATTTGATCCTCTCCCGTGAGTCCAGTTTTAGATTCCGATGCTTCACCTCTGGTTTACTGTGTACCTTGGACTTTCGTATTGACGATGAATCACAGAAATTGCATCCGAATTTAATACAAGAGGCACAAAGCCAACTTAAGTACAAGAGGACTGACACTCTAAATTTCTATGATTAGAACCTCTCCTGTGAGTCCAGTTGTAGATTCCGATGCTTCACTTCAGGTTCACTGTATACCTTGGACCTTCTTATTGAAGATGAAGCACAGAAATTGCATCCGAATTTAATACAAAAGGCACAATGCCGACTTAAGTACAAGAGGACTGACACTCTAACTTTCTATGATTTGAACCTCTCCTGTGAGTCCCGTTTCAGATTCTGATGGCTCACTTCAGGTTTACTGTATCCCTTGGACTTTCGTATTGACGATGAAACACAGAAATTGCATCCGAATTTAATACAAAAGGCACAATGCCGACTAAAGTAAAAGAGGACTGACACTCTAACTTTCAAATATTTGAACCTCTCCTGTGTGTCCTGTTTTAGATTCCGATGCTTCACTTCAAGATTACTGCATCCCTTGGACCTTCTTCTTGACGACGAAACACAGAAATGGCATCCAAACGTAATACAATAGGCAAAATGCCGACTTAAGTACAAGAGGACTGACACTCATACTTTCTATGATTTGAACCTCTCCCGTGAGTCCAGTTTTAGATTCCGATGCTTCACTTCATATTTACTGTATCCCTTGGACCTTCTTATGAAGATAAAACACAGAAATTGCATCCGAATTTAATACAAAAGGCACAATGCCGACTTAAGTACAAGAGGACTGACACTCTAACTTTCTATGATTTGAACCTCTCCTGTTAGTCCAGTTGTAGATTCCGATGGCTCACTTCAGGTTTACTGTATCCCTTGGACTTTCGTATTGACGATGAAACACAGAAATTGCATCCGAATTTAATACAAAAGGCACAATGCCGACTTAAGTAAAAGAGGACTGATACTCTAACTTTCAAATATTTGACCTCTCCTGTGTGTCCAGTTTTAGATTCCAATGCTTCACTTCAGGTTTACTGTATACCTTGTATCTTCTTATTGACGATGAAACACAGACATTGCATCCGCCTTTAATACAAAAGGCACAATGCCGACTTAAGTACAAGAGGACTGACACTCTAACTATCTATGATTTGAACCTTTCCTGGCAGTCCAGTTTTAGATTGCGATGTTTCACTTCAGATTTACTGTGTACCTAGGACCTTCTTATTGTCGATGAAGCACAGAAATTGCATCGGAATTAAATTCAAAAGGCACAATGCCGACTTAGGTACAAGAGGACTGGCACTCTAACTTTCTATGATTAGAACCTCTCCTGTGAGTCCAGTTTTAGATTCCGATGCTTCACTTCAGGTTTACTGTATCCCTGGGACCTTCTTATTGACGATGAAGCACAGAAATTGCATTCGAATTAAATTCAAAAGACACAATGCTGACTTAAGTAAGGAAGGGAAGACATCTAACTTTCTATGATTTGAACCTCTCCTGTCAGTCGAGTTTTAGATTCTGATGCTTCACTTCAGGTTTACTGTATACCTTAGACCTTCTCATTGACGATGAAACACAGAAATTGCATCGGCTTTTAATACAAAAGGCACAATGCTGTCCTAAGTACAAGAGGACAGACCCTCTAACATTCTATGATTTGAACCTCTCCTGTGAGTCCAGTTTTAGATTCCGATGCTTCACTTCAGGTTTACTGTATACCTTGGACTTCTTATTGACGATGAAACACAGAAATTGCATCCGAATTTAATACAAAAGGCAGAATGCTGACTTTAGTACATGAGGACTGACACTCTAACTTTCTATGATTTGATCCTCTCCCGTGAGTCCAGTTTTAGATTCCGATGCTTCACCTCTGGTTTACTGTGTACCTTGGACTTTCGTATTGACGATGAATCACAGAAATTGCATCCGAATTTAATACAAGAGGCACAAAGCCAACTTAAGTACAAGAGGACTGACACTCTAAATTTCTATGATTAGAACCTCTCCTGTGAGTCCAGTTGTAGATTCCGATGCTTCACTTCAGGTTCACTGTATACCTTGGACCTTCTTATTGAAGATGAAGCACAGAAATTGCATCCGAATTTAATACAAAAGGCACAATGCCGACTTAAGTACAAGAGGACTGACACTCTAACTTTCTATGATTTGAACCTCTCCTGTGAGTCCCGTTTCAGATTCTGATGGCTCACTTCAGGTTTACTGTATCCCTTGGACTTTCGTATTGACGATGAAACACAGAAATTGCATCCGAATTTAATACAAAAGGCACAATGCCGACTAAAGTAAAAGAGGACTGACACTCTAACTTTCAAATATTTGAACCTCTCCTGTGTGTCCTGTTTTAGATTCCGATGCTTCACTTCAAGATTACTGCATCCCTTGGACCTTCTTCTTGACGACGAAACACAGAAATGGCATCCAAACGTAATACAATAGGCAAAATGCCGACTTAAGTACAAGAGGACTGACACTCATACTTTCTATGATTTGAACCTCTCCCGTGAGTCCAGTTTTAGATTCCGATGCTTCACTTCATATTTACTGTATCCCTTGGACCTTCTTATTGAAGATAAAACACAG
Source organism: Schistocerca piceifrons (assembly GCF_021461385.2). Lineage (NCBI taxonomy): Eukaryota > Metazoa > Arthropoda > Insecta > Orthoptera > Acrididae > Schistocerca > Schistocerca piceifrons. The sequence continues at coordinate 356,647 of NW_025727654.1, forward strand.
AAATTGCATCCGAATTTAATACAAAAGGCACAATGCCGACTTAAGTACAAGAGGACTGACACTCTAACTTTCTATGATTTGAACCTCTCCTGTTAGTCCAGTTGTAGATTCCGATGGCTCACTTCAGGTTTACTGTATCCCTTGGACTTTCGTATTGACGATGAAACACAGAAATTGCATCCGAATTTAATACAAAAGGCACAATGCCGACTTAAGTAAAAGAGGACTGATACTCTAACTTTCAAATATTTGACCTCTCCTGTGTGTCCAGTTTTAGATTCCAATGCTTCACTTCAGGTTTACTGTATACCTTGTATCTTCTTATTGACGATGAAACACAGACATTGCATCCGCCTTTAATACAAAAGGCACAATGCCGACTTAAGTACAAGAGGACTGACACTCTAACTATCTATGATTTGAACCTTTCCTGGCAGTCCAGTTTTAGATTGCGATGTTTCACTTCAGATTTACTGTGTACCTAGGACCTTCTTATTGTCGATGAAGCACAGAAATTGCATCGGAATTAAATTCAAAAGGCACAATGCCGACTTAGGTACAAGAGGACTGGCACTCTAACTTTCTATGATTAGAACCTCTCCTGTGAGTCCAGTTTTAGATTCCGATGCTTCACTTCAGGTTTACTGTATCCCTGGGACCTTCTTATTGACGATGAAGCACAGAAATTGCATTCGAATTAAATTCAAAAGACACAATGCTGACTTAAGTAAGGAAGGGAAGACATCTAACTTTCTATGATTTGAACCTCTCCTGTCAGTCGAGTTTTAGATTCTGATGCTTCACTTCAGGTTTACTGTATACCTTAGACCTTCTCATTGACGATGAAACACAGAAATTGCATCGGCTTGTAATACAAAAGGCACAATGCTGTCCTAAAGACAAGAGGACTGACCCTCTAACTTTCTATGATTTGAACCTCTCCTGTGAGACCAGTTTTACATTCCGATGCTTCACTTCAGGTTTTCTGTATACCTTGGACCCTCTCATTGACGATGAAACACAGAAATTGCATCCGAATTTAATACAAAGGGCAGAATGCCAACTAAAGTACATGAGGAGTGACACTCTAACGTTCTATGATTTGATCCTCTCCCGTGAGTCCAGTTTTAGATTCCGATGCTTCACCTCTGGTTTACTGTGTACCTTGGACTTTCGTATTGACGATGAATCACAGAAATTGCATCCGAATTTAATACAAGAGGCACAAAGCCAACTTAAGTACAAGAGGACTGACACTCTAAATTTCTATGATTAGAACCTCTCCTGTGAGTCCAGTTGTAGATTCCGATGCTTCACTTCAGGTTCACTGTATACCTTGGACCTTCTTATTGAAGATGAAGCACAGAAATTGCATCCGAATTTAATACAAAAGGCACAATGCCGACTTAAGTACAAGAGGACTGACACTCTAACTTTCTATGATTTGAACCTCTCCTGTGAGTCCCGTTTTAGATTCTGATAGCTCACTTCAGGTTTACTGTATCCCTTGGACTTTCGTATTGACGATGAAACACAGAAATTGCATCCGAATTTAATACAAAAGGCACAATGCCGACTAAAGTAAAAGAGGACTGTCACTCTAACTTTCTAATATTTGAACCTCTCCTGTGTGTCCTGTTTTAGATTCCGATGCTTCACTTCAAGATTACTGCATCCCTTGGTCCTTCTTCTTGACGACGAAACACAGAAATGGCATCCAAACGTAATACAATAGGCAAAATGCCGACTTAAGTACAAGAGGACTGACACTCATACTTTCTATGATTTGAACCTCTCCCGTGAGTCCAGTTTTAGATTCCGATGCTTCACTTCATGTTTACTGTATCCCTTGGACCTTCTTATTGAAGATGAAACACAGAAATTGCATCCGAATTTAATACAAAAGGCACAATGCCGACTTAAGTACAAGAGGACTGACACTCTAACTTTCTATGATTTGAACCTCTCCTGTTAGTCCAGTTGTAGATTCCGATGGCTCACTTCAGGTTTACTGTATCCCTTGGACTTTCGTATTGACGATGAAACACAGAAATTGCATCCGAATTTAATACAAAAGGCACAATGCCGACTTAAGTAAAAGAGGACTGATACTCTAACTTTCAAATATTTGACCTCTCCTGTGTGTCCAGTTTTAGATTCCAATGCTTCACTTCAGGTTTACTGTATACCTTGTATCTTCTTATTGACGATGAAACACAGACATTGCATCCGCCTTTAATACAAAAGGCACAATGCCGACTTAAGTACAAGAGGACTGACACTCTAACTTTCTATGATTTGAACCTTTCCTGGCAGTCCAGTTTTAGATTGCGATGTTTCACTTCAGATTTACTGTGTACCTAGGACCTTCTTATTGTCGATGAAGCACAGAAATTGCATCGGAAATAAATTCAAAAGGCACAATGCCGACTTAGGTACAAGAGGACTGGCACTCTAACTTTCTATGATTAGAACCTCTCCTGTGAGTCCAGTTTTAGATTCCGATGCTTCACTTCAGGTTTACTGTATCCCTGGGACCTTCTTATTGACGATGAAGCACAGAAATTGCATTCGAATTAAATTCAAAAGACACAATGCTGACTTAAGTAAGGAAGGGAAGACATCTAACTTTCTATGATTTGAACCTCTCCTGTCAGTCGAGTTTTAGATTCTGATGCTTCACTTCAGGTTTACTGTATACCTTAGACCTTCTCATTGACGATGAAACACAGAAATTGCATCGGCTTGTAATACAAAAGGCACAATGCTGTCCTAAAGACAAGAGGACTGACCCTCTAACTTTCTATGATTTGAACCTCTCCTGTGAGTCCAGTTTTACATTCCGATGCTTCACTTCAGGTTTTCTGTATACCTTGGACCCTCTCATTGACGATGAAACACAGAAATTGCATCCGAATTTAATACAAAGGGCAGAATGCCAACTAAAGTACAAGAGGACTGACACTCTAATTTTCTACGATTTGAACCTCTCCTGTGAGTCCACTTTTAGATTCCGGTGCTTCTCTTCAGGTTTACTGTATACCTTGGACCCTCTTATTGACGATGAAACACAGAAATTGCATCCGAATTTAATACAAAGACACAATGTCGACTTAAGTACAAGAGGACTCACACTCAAACTTTATATGATTTAAACCTCTCCTGTGAGTCCAGTTTTAGTTTACGATGCTTCACTTCAGGTTTGCTATATCCCTTGGACTTTCTAATTGACGATGACGCACCGAAATTGCATCCGAATTTAATACAAAAGGCACAATGCCGACTTAAGTAAAAGAGGACTGACACTCTAACTTTCAAATATTTGAACCTCTCCTGTGTGACCAGTTTTAGATTCGGATGCTTCACTTCGGGTTTACTGTATCCCATGGACCTTCTTATTGACGATGAAACACAGAAATTGCACCCGAATTTAGTACAAAAGGCACAATGCCGAATTAGGTACAAGACGACTGACACTCTCACTTTCTATGATTTGAACCCATACTGTGAGTCCAGTTTTCGATTCCGATGCTTCACTTCAGGTTTACTGTATACCTTGGACCTTCTTATTGACGATGAAGCACAGAAATTGCATTCGAATTAAATTCAAAAGACACAATGCTGACTTAAGTAAGGAAGGACAGACAAACTAACTTTCTATGATTTGAACCTCTCCTGTGAGTCCACTTTTAGATTCCGGTGCTTCTCTTCAGGTTTACTGTATACCTTGGACCCTCTTATTGACGATGAAACACAGAAATTGCTTCCGAATTTAATACAAAGGCACATTGTCGACTTAAGTACAAGAGGACTCACACTCAAACTTTATATGATTTAAACCTCTCCTGTGAGTCCAGTTTTAGTTTACGATGCTTCACTTCAGGTTTGCTATATCCCTTGGACCTTCTAATTGACGATGACGCACCGAAATTACATCCGAATTTAATACAAAAGGCACAATGCCGACTTAAGTAAAAGATGAGTCACACTCGAAGTTTCTATGATTTGAACCTCTCCTGTGAGTCCAGTTTTAGATTCCGATGCTTCACTTCAGGCTTAGTGTATACCTTGGACCGTCTTATTGACGATGAAGCACAGAAATTGCATCCGAATTTAGTACAAAAGGCACAATGACGACTTAAGTACAAGAGGACTGACACTCTCACTTTCTATGATTTGAACCTCTCCTGTGAGTCCAGTTTTAAATTCCGATGCTTCACTTCAGGTTTCCTGGATACCTTGGAGATTCATATTGACGATGAAAAACAGAAATTGCATCCGTATTTAATACAAAAGGCACAATGCCGACTTAAGTACAAGAGGACTGACACTCTCACTTTCTATGATTTGAACCACTCCTGTGAGGCCAGTTTTAGATTCCGATGCTTCACTTCAGGTTTACAGTATCCCTTGGACCTCCTTATTGACGATGAACACAGAAATTGCATCCGAATTTAATACAAAAGGCACAATGCCGACTTAAGTACAAGAGGACTGACACTCTAACTTTCTATGATTTGAACCTTTCCTGTGAGTCCAGTTTTAGATTCCGATGCTTCACGTCTGGTTTACTGTATACCTTGGACTTTCGTTTTGACGATGAATCACAGAATTTGCATCCGAATTTAATACAAGAGGCACAAAGCCGACTTAAGTACAAGAAGTCTGACACTCTAACTTTCTATGATTTGTACCCCTCCTGTGAGTCCAGTTTTAGATTCCGATGCTTCACTTCAGGTTCACTGTATACCTTGGACCTTCTTATTGACGATGAAACAGAGAAATTGCATCGGAATTAAATTCAAAAAGACACAATGGCGACATAAGTACAAGAGGATTGACACTCTAACTTTCTATGATTTGAACTTCTCCTGTGAGTCCAGTTTTAGATTCCGATGCTTCACTTCAGGTTTACTGTATCCCTTGGACCTTCTTATTGACGATGAAACACAGAAATTGCATCCGAATTTAATACAAAAGGCACAATGCCGACTTAAGTACAAGAGGACTGACACTCTAACTTTCTAATATTTGAACCTCTCCTGTGAGTCCAGTTTTAGATTCCGATGCTTCACTTTAGGTTTACTGTATCCCTTGGACCTTCTTATTGACGATGAAGCACAGAAATTGCATTTGAATTAAATTCAAAACACACAATGCTGACTTAAGTAAGGAAGGACAGACACTCTAACTTTCTATGGCTTGAAGCTCTCCTGTGAGTCCACTTTTAGATTCCGGTGCTTCTCTTCAGGTTTTCTGTATACCTTGGACCCTCTTATTGACAATGAAACACAGAAATTGCATCCGAATTTAATACAAAGACACAATGTCGACTTAAGTACAAGAGGACTCCCACTCAAACTTTATATGATTTAAACCTCTCCTGTGAGTCCAGTTTTAGTTTACGATGCTTCACTTCAGGTTTGCTATATCCCTTGGACCTTCTAATTGACGATGACGCACCGAAGTTACATCCGAATTTAATACAAAAGGCACAATGCCAACTTAAGTACAAGAGGACTCACACTCGAAGTTTCTATGATTTGAACCTCTCCTGTGAGTCCAGTTTTAGATTCCGATGCTTCACTTCCGGCTTAGTGTATACCTTGGACCTTCTTATTGACGATGAAGCACAGAAATTGCATCCGAATTTAGTACAAAAGGCACAATGACGACTTAAGTACAAGAGGACTGACACTCTAACTTTCTAATATTTGAACCTCTCCTGTGAGTCCAGTTTTAGATTCCGATGCTTCACTTCAGGTTTACTGTATACCTTGGACTTTCGTATTGACGATGAATCACAGAATTTGCATCCGAATTTAATACAAGAGGCACAAAGTCGACTTAAGTACAAGAGGAGTGACACTCTAACTTTCTATGATTTGAACCCCTCCTGTGAGTCCAGTTTTAGATTCCGATGCTTCACTTCAGGTTCACTGTATACCCTGGACCTTCTTATTGACGATGGAACACAGAAATTGCATCGGAATTAAATTCAAAAAGGCACAATGGCGACTTAAGTACAAGAGGACTGACACTCTAACTTTCTATGATTTGAACCTCTCCTGTGAGTCCAGTTTTTGATTCCCATGCTTCACTTCAGGTTTACTGTATCCCTTGGACCTTCTTATTGACAATGAACCACAGAAATTGCATCCGAATTTAATACAAAAGGCACATTGCCGACTTAAGTACAAGAGGACTGACACTCTAACTTTCTAATTTTTGAACCTCTCCTGTGAGTCCAGTTTTACATTCCGATGCTTCACTTCAGGTTTACTGTATCCCTTGGACCTTCTTATTGACGATGAAGCACAGAAATTGCATTTGAATTAAATTCAAAAGACACAATGCTGACTTAAGTAAGGAAGGACAGACACTCTAACTTTCTATGGTTTGAACCTCTCCTGTGAGTCCACTTTTAGATTCCGGTGCTTCTCTTCAGGTTTTCTGTATACCTTGGACCCTCTTATTGACGATGAAACACAGAAATTGCATCCGAATTTAATACAAAGACACAATGTCGACTTAAGTACAAGAGGACTCACACTCAAACTTTATATGATTTAAACCTGTCCTGTGAGTCCAGTTATAGTTTACGATGCTTCACTTCAGGTTTACTATATCCCTTGGACCTTCTAATTGACTATGACGCACTGAAATTACATCCGAATTTAATACAAAAGGCACAATGCCGACTTAAGTACAAGAGGACTCACACTCGAAGTTTCTATGATTTGAACCTCTTCTGTGAGTCCAGTTTTAGATTCCGATGCTTCACTTCAGGCTTAGTGTATACCTTGGACCTTCTTCTTGACGATGAAGCACAGAAATTGCATCCGAATTTAGTACAAAAGGCACAATGCCGACTTAAGTACAAGAGGACTCACACTCGAAGTTTCTATGATTTGAACCTCTCCTGTGAGTCCAGTTTTAGATTCCGATGCTTCACTTCCGGCTTAGTGTATACCTTGGACCTTCTTATTGACGATGAAGCACAGAAATTGCATCCGAATTTAGTACAAAAGGCACAATGACGACTTAAGTACAAGAGGACTGACACTCTAACTTTCTAATATTTGAACCTCTCCTGTGAGTCCAGTTTTAGATTCCGATGCTTCACTTCAGGTTTACTGTATCCCTTGGACCTTCTTATTGACGATGAAGCACAGAAATTGCATTTGAATTAAATTCAAAACACACAATGCTGACTTAAGTAAGGAAGGACAGACACTCTAACTTTCTATGGTTTGAACCTCTCCTGTGAGTCCACTTTTAGATTCTGGTGCTTCTCTTCAGGTTTTCTGTATACCTTGGACCCTCTTATTGACAATGAAACACAGAAATTGCATCCGAATTTAATACAAAGACACAATGTCGACTTAAGTACAAGAGGACTCCCACTCAAACTTTATATGATTTAAACCTCTCCTGTGAGTCCAGTTTTAGTTTACGATGCTTCACTTCAGGTTTGCTATATCCCTTGGACCTTCTAATTGACGATGACGCAATGAAATTACATCCGAATTTAATACAAAAGGCACAATGCCAACTTAAGTACAAGAGAACTCACACTCGAAGTTTCTATGATTTGAACCTCTCCTGTGAGTTCAGTTTTAGATTCCGATGCTTCACTTCCGGCTTAGTGTATACCTTGGACCTTCTTATTGACGATGAAGCACAGAAATTGCATCCGAATTTAGTACAAAAGGCACAATGACGACTTAAGTACAAGAGGACTGACACTCTCACTTTTTATGATTTGAACCTCTCCTGTGAGTCCAGTTTTAGATTCCGATGCTTCACTTCAGGTTTCCTGGATACCTTGGAGATTCTTATTGACGACGGAAAACAGAAATTGCATCCGTATTTAATACAAAAGGCACAATGCCGACTTAAGTACAAGAGGACTGACACTCTCACTTTCTATGATTTGAACCTCTCCTGTGAGGCCAGTTTTAAATTCCGATGCTTCACTTCAGGTTTACAGTATCCCTTGGACCTTCTTATTGACGATGAAACACAGAAATTGCATCCGAATTTAATACAAAAGGCACAATGCCAACTTAAGTACAAGAGGACTGACACTCTAACTTTCTATGATGTGAACCTCTCCTGTGAGTCCAGTTTTAGATTCCGATGCTTCACTTCTGGTTTACTGTATACCTTGGACTTTCGTATTGACGATGAATCACAGAATTTGCATCCGAATTTAATACAAGAGGCACAAAGTCGACTTAAGTACAAGAGGACTGACACTCTAACTTTCTATGATTTGAACCCCTCCTGTGAGTCCAGTTTTAGATTCCGATGCTTCACTTCAGGTTCACTGTATACCCTGGACCTTCTTATTGACGATGAAACACAGAAATTGCATCGGAATTAAATTCAAAAAGGCACAATGGCGACTTAAGCACAAGAGGACTGACACTCTAACTTTCTATGATTTGAACCTCTCCTGTGAGTCCAGTTTTTGATTCCCATGCTTCACTTCAGGTTTACTGTATCCCTTGGACCTTCTTATTGACGATGAACCACAGAAATTGCATCCGAATTTAATACAAAAGGCACAATGCCGACTTAAGTACAAGAGGACTGACACTCTAACTTTCTAATTTTTGAACCTCTCCTGTGAGTCCAGTTTTACATTCCGATGCTTCACTTCAGGTTTACTGTATCCCTTGGACCTTCTTATTGACGATGAAGCACAGAAATTGCATTTGAATTAAATTCAAAAGACACAATGCTGACTTAAGTATGGAAGGACAGACACTCTAACTTTCTATGGTTTGAACCTCTCCTGTGAGTCCACTTTTAGATTCCGGTGCTTCTCTTCAGGTTTTCTGTATACCTTGGACCCTCTTATTGACGATGAAACACAGAAATTGCATCCGAATTTAATACAAAGACACAATGTCGACTTAAGTACAAGAGGACTCACACTCAAACTTTATATGATTTAAACCTGTCCTGTGAGTCCAGTTTTAGTTTACGATGCTTGACTTCAGGTTTACTATATCCCTTGGACCTTCTAATTGACTATGACGCACTGAAATTACATCCGAATTAAATACAAAAGTCACAATGCCGACTTAAGTACAAGAGGACTCACACTCGAAGTTTCTATGATTTGAACCTCTTCTGTGAGTACAGTTTTAGATTCCGATGCTTCACTTCAGGCTTAGTGTATACCTTGGACCTTCTTATTGACGATGAAGCACAGAAATTGCATCCGAATTTAGTACAAAAGGCACAATGCCGACTTAAGTACAAGAGGACTCACACTCGAAGTTTCTATGATTTGAAACTCTCCTGTGAGTCCAGTTTTAGATTCCGATGCTTCACTTCCGGCTTAGTGTATACCTTGGACCTTCTTATTGACGATGAAGCACAGAAATTGCATCCGAATTTAGTACAAAAGGCACAATGACGACTTAAGTACAAGAGGACTGCCACTCTCACTTTCTATGATTTGAACCTCCCCTGTGAGTCCAGTTTTAGATTCCGATGCTTCACTTCAGGTTTCCTGGATACCTTGGATCTTCTTATTGACGATGAAGCACAGAAATTGCATCCGAATTAAATTCAAAAGGCACAATGCCGACTTAAGTACAAGAGGACTGACACTCTAACTTTCTATGATTTGAACCTCTCCTGTGAGTCCAGTTTTAGATTCCGATGCTTCACTTCAGGTTTACTGTATACATTGGACATTCTTATTGACGATTAAACACAGAAATTGCATCCGAATTACATTCAAAAGGCACAATGCCGACTTAAGTACAAGAGGACTGACACTCTTACTATCTAAGATTTGAACCTCTCCTGTGAGTCCAGTTTTAGATTCCGATGCTTCACTTCAGGTTTACTGTATACCTTGGATCTTCTTATTGACGATGAAGCACAGAAATTGCATCCGAATTAAATTCAAAAGGCACAATGCCGACTTAAGTACAAGAGGACTGACACTCTAACTTTCTAAGATTTGAACCTCTCCTGTGAGTCCAGTTTTAGATTCCGATGCTTCACTTCAGGTTTACTGTATCCCATGGACCTTCTAATTGACGATGAAGCACAGAAATTGCATTCGAATTAAATTCAAAAGACACAATGCTGACTTAAGTAAGGAAGGACAGACACTCAAGCTTTCTATGATTTGAACCTCTCCTGTGAGTCCACATTTAGATTCCGGTGCTTCTCTTCAGGTTTACTGTATACCTTGGACCCTCTAATTGACGATGAAACACAGAAATTGCATCCGAATTTAATACAAAGACACAATGTCGACTTAAGTACCTGAGGACTCACACTCAAACTTTATATGATTTAATGCTCTCCTGTGAGTCCAGTTTTAGATTCCGATGCTTCACTTCAGGTTTGCTATATCCCTTGGACTTTCTAATTGACATTGACGCACCGAAATTGCATCCGAATTTAATACAAAAGGCACAATGCCGACTTGAGTACAAGAGGATTCACACTCGAAGTTTCTATGATTTGAACCTCTCCTGTGAGTCCAGTTTTAGATTCGGATGCTTCACTTCGGGTTTACTGTATCCCTTGGACCTTCTTATTTACGATGAAACACAGAAATTGCACCCGAATTTAATACAAAAGGCACAATGCCGACTCAAGTACAAGACGACTGACACTCTCACTTTCTATGATTTGAACCCATACTGTGAGTCCAGTTTAAGATTCCGATGCTTCACTTCAGGTTTACTGTATACCTTGGATCTTCTTATTGACGATGAAGCACAGAAATTGCATCCGAATTTAATACAAAAGGCACAATGCCGACTTAAGTACAAGAGGACTGACACTCTCACTATCTATGATTTGAACCTCTCCTGTGAGCCCAGTTTTAGATCCGATGCTTCACCTCAGGTTTACAGTATCCCTTGGACCTTCTTATTGACGATGAAACACAGAAATTGGATCCGAATTTAATACAAGAAGCACAATGCCGACTTAAGTACAAGAGGACTGACACTCTAACTTTCTATGATTTGAACCTCTCCGGTGATTTCAGTTTGAGATTCGGATGCTTCTCTTCAGGTTTACTGTATACCTTCTACCTTCTTATTGACGATGAAAGAAAGAAATTGCATCCGAATTTAATACAAAAGGCACAATGCCGACTTAAGTACAAGAGGACTAGCAGCTCACTTTTTATGATTTGAACCTCTCCTGTGAGTCCAGTTTTAGATTCCGATGATTCACTTCAGGTTTACTGTATCCATTGGACCTTCTTATTGACGTTGAAACACAGAAATTGAATCCGAATGTAATATAAAAGGCACAATGACGACTTAAGTACAAGAGGACTGCCACTCTAACTTTCTTTGATTTGAACCTCTCCTTTGAGTCCAGTTTTAGATTCCAATGCTCCACTTCAGGTTTCCTGTATACCTTGGACCCTCTTATTGACGATGAAACACAGAAATTGCATCCGAATTTAATACAAAAGTCGCAATGCCGACGTAAGTACAAGAGGACTGTCACTCTAACATTCTATGATTAGAACCTCTACTGTGAGTCCAGTTTTAGATTCCGTGCTTCACTTCAGGTTTACTGTATCCCTTGTACCTTCTTATCGACGATGAACTACAGAAATTGCATCGGAATTAAATTCAAAAAGCACAATGCCGACTTAGGTACATAAGGACTGACACTCTAACTTTCTATGATTAGAACCTCTTCTGTGAGTCCAGTTTTAGATTCCGACGCTTCACTTCAGGTTTACTGTATACCTTGGACCTTCTTATTGACGATGAAACACAGAAATTGCATCTGCTTTTAATACAAAAGGCACAATGCTGTCCTAAGTACAAGAGGACAGACCCTCTAACTTTCTATGATTTGAACCTCTCCGGTGAGTCCACTTTTAGATTCCGATGCTTCAATTCAGGTTTCCTGTATACCTTGCACCTTCTTATTGACGATGAAAGACAGAAATTGCATCCGAATTTAATACAAAAGGCACAATGCCGACTTAAGTACAAGAGGGCTAGCAGCTCACTTTTTATGATTTGAACCTCTCCTGTGAGTCCAGTTTTAGATTCCGATGCTTCACTTCAGGTTTCCTGGATACCTTGGAGATTCTTATTGACGATGAAAAACAGAAATTGCATACGAATTTAATACAAAAGGCACAATGCAGACTTAAGTACAAGAGGACTGACACTCTAATTTTCTATGATTTGAACCGCCCCTGTGAGTCCAGTTTTAGATTCCGATGCTTCACTTCAGGTTTACTGTATACATTGGACATTCTTATTGACGAAGAAACACAGAAATTGCATCTGAATTACATTCAAAAGGCACAATGCCGACTTAAGTACAAGAGGACTGACACTCTTACTATCTAAGATTTGAACCTCTCCTGTGAGTCCAGTTTTAGATTCCGATGCTTCACTTCAGGTTTACTGTATACCTTGGATCTTCTTATTGACGATGAAGCACAGAAATTGCATCCGAATTAAATTCAAAAGGCACAATGCCGACTTAAGTACAAGAGGACTGACACTCTAACTTTCTAAGATTTGAACCTCTCCTGTGAGTCCAGTTTTAGATTCCGATGCTTCACTTCAGGTTTACTGTATCCCTGGGACCTTCTTATTGACGATGAAGCACAGAAATTGCATTCGAATTAAATTCAAAAGACACAATGCTGACTTAAGTAAGGAAGGACAGACACTCTATCTTTCCTTGATTTGAACCTCTCCTGTGAGTCCAGTTTTAGATTCTGATGCTTCACTTCAGGTTTACTGTATACCTTGGACCTTCTCATTGACGATGAAACATAGAAATTGCATCGGCTTTTAATACAAAAGGCACAATGCTGTCCTAAGTACAAGAGGACTGACCCTCTATCTTTCTATGATTTGAACCTCTCCTGTGAGTCCAGTTTAAGATTCCGATGCTTCACTTCAGGTTTACTGTATCCCTTGGACCTTCTTATTTACGATGAAACACAGAAATTGCACCCGAATTTAATACAAAAGGCACAATGCCGACTTAAGTACAAGACGACTGACACTCTCACTTTCTATGATTTGAACCCATACTGTGAGTCCAGTTTAAGATTCCGATGCTTCACTTCAGGTTTACTGTATACCTTGGATCTTCTTATTGACGATGAAGCACAGAAATTGCATCCGAATTTAATACAAAAGGCAGAATGCCGACTTAAGTACAAGAGGACTGACACTCTCACTATCAATGATTTGAACCTCTCCTGTGTGCCCAGTTTTAGATCCGATGCTTCACCTCAGGTTTACAGTATCCCTTGGACCTTCTTATTGACGATGAAACACAGAAATTGGATCCGAATTTAATACAAGAAGCACAATGCCGACTTAAGTACAAGAGGACTGACACTCTAACTTTCTATGATTTGAACCTCTCCGGTGATTTCAGTTTGAGATTCGGATGCTTCTCTTCAGGTTTACTGTATACCTTGGACCTTCTTATTGACGATGAAAGAAAGAAATTGCATCCGAATTTAATACAAAAGGCACAATGCCGACTTAAGTACAAGAGGACTAGCAGCTCACTTTTTATGATTTGAACCTCTCCTGTGAGTCCAGTTTTAGATTCCGATGATTCACTTCAGGTTTACTGTATCCATTGGACCTTCTTATTGACGTTGAAACACAGAAATTACATCCGAATGTAATATAAAAGGCACAATGCCGACTTAAGTACAAGAGGACTGCCACTGTAACTTTCTTTGATTTGAACCTCTCCTTTGTGTCCAGTTTTAGATTCCAATGCTTCACTTCAGGTTTCCTGTATACCTTGGACCCTCTTATTGGCGATGAAACACAGAAATTGCATCCGAATTTAATACAAAAGTCACAATGCCGCCGTAAGTACAAGAGGACTGACACTCTAACTTTCTATGATTTGAACCTCTACTGTGAGTCCAGTTTTAGATTCCGTGCTTCACTTCAGGTTTACTGTATCCCTTGTACCTTCTTATCGACGATGAACTACAGAAATTGCATCGGAATTAAATTCTAAAAGCACAATGCCGACTTAGGTACATAAGGACTGACACTCTAACTGTCTATGATTAGAACCTCTCCTGTGAGTCCAGTTTTAGATTCCGATGCTTCACTTCAGGTTTTCTGTATACCTTGGACCTTCTTATTGACGATGAAACACAGAAATTGCATCTGCTTTTAATTCAATAGGCACAATGCTGTCCTAAGTACAAGAGGACAGACCCTCTAACTTTCTATGATTTGAACCTCTCCGGTGTGTCCAGTCTTAGATTCCGATGCTTCAATTCAGGTTTCCTGTATACCTTGCACCTTCTTATTGACGATGAAAGACAGAAATTGCATCCGAATTTAATACAAAAGGCACAATGCCGACTTAAGTACAAGAGGGCTAGCAGCTCACTTTTTATGATTTGGCCTCTCCTGTGAGTCCAGTTTTAGATTCCGATGATTCACTTCAGGTTTACTGTATCCATTGGACCATCTTATTGACGAGGAAACACAGAAATTGCATCCGAATGTAATATAAGGGCACAATGCCGACTTAAGTACAAGAGGACTGACACTCTAACTTTCTTTGATTTGAACCTCTCCTGTGAGTCCAGTTTTAGATTCCAATGCTTCACTTCAGGTTTCCTGTATACCTTGGACCCTCATATTGACGATGAAACACAGAAATTGCATCCGAATTTAATACAAAAGTCACAATGCCGACGTAAGTACAAGAGGACTGACACTCTAACTTTCTATGGTTTGAACCTCTCCTGTGAGTCCACTTTTAGATTCTGGTGCTTCTCTTCAGGCTTACTGTATACCTTGGACCCTCTTATTGACGATGAAACACAGAAATTGCATCCGAATTTAATACAAAGACACAATGTCGAATTCAGTACAAGAGGACTCACACTCAAACGTTATATGATTTAAACCTCTCCTGTGATTCCAGTTTTAGTTTACGATGCTTCACTTCTGGTTTGCTATATCCCTTGGACCTTCTAATTGACGATGAAGCACCGAAATTACATACGAATTTAATACAAAAGGCACAATGCCAACTTAAGTACAAGAGGACTCACACTCGAAGTTTCTATGATTTGGACCTCTCCTGTGAGTCCAGTTTTAAATTCCGATGCTTCACTTCAGGCTTGGTGTATACCTTGGACCTTCTTATTGACGATGAAGCACAGAAATTGCATCCGAATTTAGTACAAAAGGCACAATGACGACTTAAGTACAAGAGGACTGACACTCTCACTTTCTATGATTTGAACATCTCCTGTGATTACAGTTTTAGATTCCGTGCTTCACTTCAGGTTTACTGTATCCCTTGTACCTTCTTATCGACGATGAACTACAGAAATTGCATCGGAATTAAATTCAAAAAGCACAATGCCGACTTAGGTACATGAGGACTGACTCTCTAACTTTCTATGATTAGAACCTCTCCAGTGAGTCCAGTTTTAGATTCCGATGCTTCACTTCAGGTTTACTGTTTCCCTGGGACCTTCTTATTGACGATGAAGCACAGAAATTGCATTCGAATTAAATTCAAAAGACACAATGCTGACTTACGTAAGGAATTACAGACACTCTAACTTTCTATGGTTTGAACCTCTCCTGTGAGTCCACTTTTAGATTCCGGTGCTTCTCTTCAGGTTTACTGTATACCTTGTACCCACTTATTGACGATGAAACACAGAAATTGCTTCCGAATTTAATACAAAGACACAATGTCGACTAAAGTACAAGAGGACTCACACTCAAACTTTATATGATTTAAACCTCTCCTGTGAGTCCAGTTTTAGTTTACGATGCTTCACTTCAGGTTTGCTATATCCCTTGGACCTTCTAATTGACGATGACGCACCGAAATTACATCCGAATTTAATACAAAAGGCACAATGCCGACTTAAGTACAAGAGGAGTCACACTCGAAGTTTCTATGATTTGAACCTCTCCTGTGAGTCCAGTTTTAGATTCCGATGCTTCACTTCAGGCTTAGTGTATACCTTGGACCGTCTTATTGACGATGAAGCACAGAAATTGCATCCGAATTTAGTACAAAAGGCACAATGACTACTTAAGTACAAGAGGACTGACACTCTCACTTTCTATAATTTGAACCTCTCCTGTGAGTCCAGTTTTAATTTCCGATGCTTCACTTCAGGTTTCCTGGATACCTTGGAGATTCTTATTGACGATGAAAAACAGAAATTGCATCTGTATTTAATACAAAAGGCATAATGCCGACTTAAGTACAAGAGGACTGACACTCTCACTTTCTATGATTTGAACCCCTCCTGTGAGGCCAGTTGTAGATTCCGAAGCTTCACTTCAGGTTTACAGTATCCCTTGGACCTCCTTATTGACGATGAAACACAGAAATTGTATCCGAATTTAATACAAAAGGCACAATGCCGACTTAAGTACAAGAGGACTGACACTCTAACTTTCTATGATTTGAACCTCTCCTGTGAGTCCAGTTTTATATTCCGATGCTTCACTTCTGGTTTACTGTATACCTTGGACTTTCGTATTGACGATGAATCACAGAATTTGCATCCGAATTTAATACAAGAGGCACAAAGCCGACTTAAGTACAAGAAGTCTGACACTCTAACTTTCTGTGATTTGAACCCCTCCTGTGAGTCCAGTTTTAGATTCCGATGCTTCACTTCAGGTTTTCTGTATCCCTTGGACCTTCTTATTGACGATGAAACACAGAAATTGCATTCGAATTAAATTCAAAAGACACAATGCTGACTTAAGTAAGGAATTACAGACACTCTAACTTTCTATGGTGTGAACCTCTCCTGTGAGTCCACTTTTAGATTCCGGTGCTTCTCTTCAGGTTTACTGTATACCTTGTACCCACTTATTGACGATGAAACACAGAAATTGCTTCCGAATTTAATACAAAGACACAATGTCGACTAAAGTACAAGAGGACTCACACTCAAACTTTATATGATTTAAACCTCTCCTGTGAGTCCAGTTTTAGTTGCGATGCTTCACTTCAGGTTTGCTATATCCCTTGGACCTTCTAATTGACGATGACGCACCGAAATTACATCCGAATTTAATACAAAAGGCACAATGCCGACTTAAGTACAAGAGGAGTCACACTCGAAGTTTCTATGATTTGAACCTCTCCTGTGAGTCCAGTTTTAGATTCCGATGCTTCACTTCAGGCTTAGTGTATACCTTGGACCGTCTTATTGACGATGAAGCACAGAAATTGCATCCGAATTTAGTACAAAAGGCACAATGACGACTTAAGTACAAGAGGACTGACACTCTCACTTTCTATAATTTGAACCTCTCCTGTGAGTCCAGTTTTAATTTGCGATGCTTCACTTCAGGTTTCCTGGATACCTTGGAGATTCTTATTGACGATGAAAAACAGAAATTGCATCCGTATTTAATACAGAAGGCATAATGCCGACTTAAGTACAAGAGGACTGACACTCTCACTTTCTATGACTTAACCCCTCCTGTGAGACCAGTTTTAGATTCCGATGCTTCACTTCAGGTTTACAGTATCCCTTGGACCTCCTTATTGACGATGAAACACAGAAATTGCATCCGAATTTAATACAAAAGGCACAATGCCGACTTAAGTACAAGAGGACTGACACTCTAACTTTCTATGATTTGAACCTCTCCTGTGAGTCCAGTTTTACATTCCGATGCTTCACTTCAGGTTTACTGTATCCCTTGGACCTTCTTATTGACGATGAAGCACAGAAATTGCATTTGAATTAAATTCAAAAGACACAATGCTGACTTAAGTAAGGAAGGACAGACACTCTAACTTTCTATGGTTTGAACCTCTCCTGTGAGTCCACTTTTAGATTCCGGTGCTTCTCTTCAGGTTATCTGTATACCTTGGACCCTCTTATTGAGGATGAAACACAGAAATTGCATCCGAATTTAATACAAAGACACAATGTCGACTTAAGTACAAGAGGACTCACACTCAAACTTTATATGATTTAAACCTGTCCTGTAAGTCCAGTTTTAGTTTACGATGCTTCACTTCAGGTTTACTATATCCCTTGGACCTTCTAATTGACTATAACGCACTGAAATTACATCCGAATTTAATACAAAAGTCACAATGCCGACTTAAGTACAAGAGGACTCACACTCGAAGTTTCTATGATTTGAACCTCTTCTGTGAGTCCAGTTTTAGATTCCGATGCTTCACTTCAGGCTTAGTGTATACCTTGGACCTTCTTATTGACGATGAAGCACAGAAATTGCATCCGAATTTAGTACAAAAGGGACAATGCCGACTTAAGTACAAGAGGACTCACACTCGAAGTTTCTATGATTTGAACCTCTCCTGTGAGTCCAGTTTTAGATTCCGATGCTTCACTTCCGGCTTAGTGTATACCTTGGACCTTCTTATTTACGATGAAACACAGAAATTGCACCCGAATTTAATACAAAAGGCACAATGCCGACTCAAGTACAAGACGACTGACACTCTCACATTCTATGATTTGAACCCATACTGTGAGTCCAGTTTAAGATTCCGATGCTTCACTTCAGGTTTACTGTATACCTTGGATCTTCTTATTGACGATGAAGCACAGAAATTGCATCCGAATTTAATACAAAAGGCACAATGCCGACTTAAGTACAAGAGGACTGACACTCTCACTATCTATGATTTGAACCTCTCCTGTGAGCCCAGTTTTAGATCCGATGCTTCACCTCAGGTTTACAGTATCCCTTGGACCTTCATATTGACGATGAAACACAGAAATTGGATCCTAATTTAATACAAGAAGCACAATGCCGACTTAAGTACAAGAGGACTGACACTCTAACTTTCTATGATTTGAACCTCTCCGGTGATTTCAGTTTGAGATTCGGATGCTTCTCTTCAGGTTTACTGTATACCTTGGACCTTCTTATTGACGATGAAAGAAAGAAATTGCATCCGAATTTAATACAAAAGGCACAATGCCGACTTAAGTACAAGAGGACTAGCAGCTCACTTTTTATGATTTGAACCTCTCCTGTGAGTCCAGTTTTAGATTCCGATGATTCACTTCAGGTTTACTGTATCCATTGGACCTTCTTATTGACGTTGAAACACAGAAATTGCATCCGAATGTAATATAAAAGGCACAATGACGACTTAAGTACAAGAGGACTGCCACTCTAACTTTCTTTGATTTGAACCTCTCCTTTGAGTCCAGTTTTAGATTCCAATGCTTCACTTCAGGTTTCCTGTATACCTTGGACCCTCTTATTGACGATGAAACACAGAAATTGCATCCGAATTTAATACAAAAGTCACAATGCCGACGTAAGTACAAGAGGACTGTCACTCTAACATTCTATGATTAGAACCTCTACTGTGAGTCCAGTTTTAGATTCCGTGCTTCACTTCAGGTTTACTGTATCCCTTGTACCTTCTTATCGACGATGAACTACAGAAATTGCATCGGAATTAAATTCAAAAAGCACAATGCCGACTTAGGTACATAAGGACTGACACTCTAACTTTCTATGATTAGAACCTCTTCTGTGAGTCCAGTTTTAGATTCTGATGCTTCACTTCAGGTTTACTGTATACCTTGGACCTTCTTATTGACGATGAAACACAGAAATTGCATCTGCTTTTAATACAAAAGGCACAATGCTGTCGTAAGTACAAGAGGACAGACCCTCTAACTTTCTATGATTTGAACCTCTCCGGTGAGTCCAGTTTTAGATTCCGATGCTTCAATTCAGGTTTCCTGTATACCTTGCACCTTCTTATTGACGATGAAAGACAGAAATTGCATCCGAATTTAATACAAAAGGCACAATGCCGACTTAAGTACAAGAGGGCTAGCAGCTCACTTTTTATGATTTGAACCTCTCCTGTGAGTCCAGTTTTAGATTCCGATGCTTCACTTCAGGTTTCCTGGATACCTTGGAGATTCTTATTGACGATGAAAAACAGAAATTGCATACGAATTTAATACAAAAGGCACAATGCAGACTTAAGTACAAGAGGACTGACCCTCTAATTTTCTATGATTTGAACCTCTCCTGTGAGTCCAGTTTTAGATTCCGATGCTTCACTTCAGGTTTACTGTATACATTGGACATTCTTATTGACGAAGAAACACAGAAATTGCATCCGAATTACATTCAAAAGGCACAATGCCGACTTAAGTACAAGAGGACTGACACTCTTACTATCTAAGATTTGAACCTCTCCTGTGAGTCCAGTTTTAGATTCCGATGCTTCACTTCAGGTTTACTGTATACCTTGGATCTTCTTATTGACGATGAAGCACAGAAATTGCATCCGAATTAAATTCAAAAGGCACAATGCCGACTTAAGTACAAGAGGACTGACACTCTAACTTTCTAAGATTTGAACCTCTCCTGTGAGTCCAGTTTTAGATTCCGATGCTTCACTTCAGGTTTACTGTATCCCTGGGACCTTCTTATTGACGATGAAGCACAGAAATTGCATTCGAATTAAATTCAAAAGACACAATGCTGACTTAAGTAAGGAAGGACAGACACTCTATCTTTCCTTGATTTGAACCTCTCCTGTGAGTCCAGTTTTAGATTCTGATGCTTCACTTCAGGTTTACTGTATACCTTGGACCTTCTCATTGACGATGAAACATAGAAATTGCATCGGCTTTTAATACAAAAGGCACAATGCTGTCCTAAGTACAAGAGGACTGACCCTCTATCTGTCTATGATTTGAACCTCTCCTGTGAGTCCAGTTTAAGATTCCGATGCTTCACTTCAGGTTTACTGTATCCCTTGGACCTTCTTATTTACGATGAAACACAGAAATTGCACCCGAATTTAATACAAAAGGCACAATGCCGACTTAAGTACAAGACGACTGACACTCTCACTTTCTATGATTTGAACCCATACTGTGAGTCCAGTTTAAGATTCCGATGCTTCACTTCAGGTTTACTGTATACCTTGGATCTTCTTATTGACGATGAAGCACAGAAATTGCATCCGAATTTAATACAAAAGGCACAATGCCGACTTAAGTACAAGAGGACTGACACTCTCACTATCAATGATTTGAACCTCTCCTGTGAGCCCAGTTTTAGATCCGATGCTTCACCTCAGGTTTACAGTATCCCTTGGACCTTCTTATTGACGATGAAACACAGAAATTGGATCCGAATTTAATACAAGAAGCACAATGCCGACTTAAGTACAAGAGGACTAACACTCTAACTTTCTATGATTTGAACCTCTCCGGTGATTTCAGTTTGAGATTCGGATGCTTCTCTTCAGGTTTACTGTATACCTTGGACCTTCTTATTGACGATGAAAGAAAGAAATTGCATCCGAATTTAATACAAAAGGCACAATGCCGACTTAAGTACAAGAGGACTAGCAGCTCACTTTTTATGATTTGAACCTCTCCTGTGAGTCCAGTTTTAGATTCCGATGATTCACTTCAGGTTTACTGTATCCATTGGACCTTCTTATTGACGTTGAAACACAGAAATTACATCCGAATGTAATATAAAAGGCACAATGCCGACTTAAGTACAAGAGGACTGCCACTGTAACTTTCTTTGATTTGAACCTCTCCTTTGTGTCCAGTTTTAGATTCCAATGCTTCACTTCAGGTTTCCTGTATACCTTGGACCCTCTTATTGACGATGAAACACAGAAATTGCATCCGAATTTAATACAAAAGTCACAATGCCGACGTAAGTACAAGAGGACTGACACTCTAACTTTCTATGATTTGAACCTCTACTGTGAGTCCAGTTTTAGATTCCGTGCTTCACTTCAGGTTTACTGTATCCCTTGTACCTTCTTATCGACGATGAACTACAGAAATTGCATCGGAATTAAATTCTAAAAGCACAATGCCGACTTAGGTACATAAGGACTGACACTCTAACTTTCTATGATTAGAACCTCTCCTGTGAGTCCAGTTTTAGATTCCGATGCTTCACTTCAGGTTTACTGTATACCTTGGACCTTCGTATTGACGATGAAACACAGAAATTGCATCTGCTTTTAATACAAAAGGCACAATGCTGTCCTAAGTACAAGAGGACAGACCCTCTAACTTTCTATGATTTGAACCTCTCCGGTGTGTCCAGTCTTAGATTCCGATGCTTCAATTCAGGTTTCCTGTATACCTTGCACCTTCTTATTGACGATGAAAGACAGAAATTGCATCCGAATTTAATACAAAAGGCACAATGCCGACTTAAGTACAAGAGGGCTAGCAGCTCACCTTTTATGATTTGGCCTCTCCTGTGAGTCCAGTTTTAGATTCCGATGATTCACTTCAGGTTTACTGTATCCATTGGACCATCTTATTGACGAGGAAACACAGAAATTGCATCCGAATGTAATATAAAGGCACAATGCCGACTTAAGTACAAGAGGACTGACACTCTAACTTTCTTTGATTTGAACCTCTCCTGTGAGTCCAGTTTTAGATTCCAATGCTTCACTTCAGGTTTCCTGTATACCTTGGACCCTCATATTGACGATGAAACACAGAAATT